>NC_137010.1:1116100-1121100 GCF_032717465.1 Coenobita brevimanus
TTCAGATCTATGAATGGTGTTGAGTTGCAGTGGTAGTGGGGTGGGTACGTGATATCAATGACCAGGGTTCGATTGAGAGAGAGAGAGAGAGAGAGAGAGAGAGAGAGAGAGAGAGAGAGAGAGATCGGCGGCAATAATAATACTAGTAGTAGTAGTAATAATAATAATAATAATGCTTAAAAATAGCACCCTAAGACTAAGCACGCGATATTCTCACATAACACCAGTAATCAGATCATCAGATTCGGTACTCGATTCCGAAAGTGAGAGTCGGTGGGAAAAACACAAAAATTTATGATCAAAACAACATGAACAAAAACAGAGTAAGCACGCGCCACTCTCAAATACATCACATTAATCTGGTCATCAATTTCATTCGTGGAAGCCCAAATGTGAGAGTTGGAGAGGAAAAACAGTGAAATTTAAGCTGAAAATAACTCGGCAACAAGAACGCAGCCGAGAGCGACACCCATGATGAAACGCCAGCCAATCAGAATTCAGCTTTCCCTCCCGCCGGCTTGCTATTGGCTGCCGGGCGCGCTGGGGGCAAGGACGACGAAGAAAACGGAGAAAAACATTACATTTGCGCGGGAAAGCAACATTATTTTTGGCGCGCAAGCAGATGTTCCGTTCTGAACCTGTATTTATTAACGCTCTCGGGTTCCTATGACTCACTTCAATAAATCTAATAAATAAAATCGCCTGGTATGCTTATTTCCATTTCAAAAATTAATCCACAGGTCATTCATTTTTACCTGACAGATTTCCGTCTTTGTGTCGCTTATTTCCCATTGCTCAGTGGCAGAATAAGACAATACTACGGTTCTCCATCCTTTTCAGGGCACTTCTTCGTGACTAGCATCATATTCTAGTGTTAATCTCTTGTTGCAGCTCGGCATATATGATGGAGGAGGAGACCAGGGATGAGATGAGATGGATGGAGTGGAGATGTGTGAGGGAAGTGGAGGGAGAGAGGAGGGGAAGACCAAGGATGAGATGGAGGGATGGAGTGGAGATATACAATGAGGGATGTGGAAGGGGAGACCAAGGATGTGATAGAGGGATGGGGTGGAGAGAAATGAGGGAAGTGAAGGGGGAGAGAAGGAGGAGACCAAGGATGAGGTGGAGGGATGGTGGTGAGATATATAAGGGAGGTGGCGGGAGAGGGGACTGGGAGACCAAGGATGAGGTGGATGGATGGTGGAGAAAAATATGAGGGAGGTGGTGAGGGAGAGTGGAGGGGTAGGCTGAGGGGGAAAGGAGCAGAGGGAGACCAAGGATGAGATGGAGGGATGGAATGGAGATATAAGATTAGGGTGTGTGAGTTGGTGGGAGGGTGGCCAAAATAGCAGGGGACAGGACAACGTGGAGGCGATTTGTGTGTCGCTACCCCTGATGGGATAAAGACGTCTGGCTACTGATAGATAGACAGATAGATAAAGAACAGTACAGTATGGCTATAAAATGTCTGGCAGGTATACGAATGAAAAAAGAAATACGCAAAAAATATTAAAATTAATTCACTGTCACCGAAAGCCTTTAAAAATAAAATGTCTGAATATATTAATTTTCACTTCCTCTATTGATCGAGTTATTTATGTATGTATGTATGTACGTAAATCTATCTATCTGTCTATGTATCTACCAACTAATCCATCTATTTAACAACTTATCTATCTATCTATCTATTTGTGTCTATCTATCCTCTGCCTCCTCTCTCTCTCCCTCTTTCCTATTCCCATCACGTACAAGGCATCTGTGTGTTTGTTCGTGAGAGAGAGAGAGAGAGAGAGAGAGAGAGAGAGAGAGAGAGACAGACAGACAGACAGACAGACAGACAGACGCATTCTCTCTCCCTGTCCATCTATCTCTATACCTTTATCTATCTATCTACTTTTCATCAAACCATTCATCTATCTATCTACCAATCTATCTATCTATACTGCCCTGCTCAACGATCTATCTATCCAGTTTATCTATCTGGCCCGTAAAAAAAGAAAGCCCATTATGGTAGACTGACCTTTGTTAACTGAGAGAGAGAGAGAGAGAGAGAGAGAGATACTGGCAGATAGATAGATAGATAGCAGGGTAGATATGCAGATAGATGGTCGATAGATACATAGATGACTAAGCACCTTCATCTTCCTATTTCCCAATATGCAGTATCATTTCTCGTAGAGGGAGGCTGGTGAAGTGTGAAGGAGTCTCTCTCTCTCTCTCTCTTTAATTATTCACCTTCTCTCTGTCTATCTATTTATCTATTTACTCTCTCTCCCCCAATATTTCTTTCCTTATAATTATACTAACTTACTTTCCCAGCCTACCTCTCTTTCTCTCTCTCTCTCTCTCCTTATATACTAACTCACTATCCCCGCCTACTCCCCCCCTTTTTTTTTCTCTCTCTCCTTATATACCATCTCACTTTCTCTGCCAATCCTTTCCTCTCTCTCTCTCTCTCTCTCTCTCCGCCCCCAGAACACGCGCGTATGTTTACCTAACCTCCGCAGTTGGCTGAGTTTACCACACTTTGCAAGAGTTACGATAGCGCGCGTGTGTGTGTGTGTGTGTGTGTGTGTGTGTGTGTTCACCTCGTACGGCGTAGTGGTGGTGATTGTGGTGGTAGTTGTGGTTGTAATAAGGGTGGTGGTGGTAGTTGTGATTGTGGTAGGGGTAGTGGTGGTAGCTGTGGTTGTAGTAAGGGTGGTGGTGGTAGTTGTGATTGTGGTAGGGGTAGTGGTGGTAGTTGTGATTGTGGTAGGGGTAGTGGTGGTAGTTGTGATTGTGGTAGGGGTAGTGGTGGTAGTTGTGATTGTGGTAGGGGTAGTGGTGCTAGTTGTGATTGTGGTGAATGTGGTAGTTGTAGCAGTGGTAGTTGTGGTGGTGATGATGGTAGCTGTGGCGGTATAGGTAGTGGGCAGTGTTTGTGGTGGTAGCTGTGGTAGTGCTGGTGAGTACTGTGAATGTAGTTGTAGTGATGGTAGTTGTGTTATGGTTAGGTCACGGTACTTGAACTATTGTGATGAGGATAATATTGTGTTCATAACAATAGTACTGATATTACTGTTACAACGTCAACTACTACTACTACTACTATTACTTCTACTATGACTTCTACACTACTATCACTTGCCGTAGTAGTAGTAACAGTCGCAGTAGTAGTAGTACTCGCAGTAATAGTAGTAGTAGTAGTAACAGTCGCAATGGTAGTAGTAGTCGTAGTACTAGTAGTAGTAGTCGCAGTTATAGTAGTCGTAGTAGTAGTAGTAGTTGTAGTAGTAGTAGTAGTAGTAGTAGTAGTCGCAGTAGTAGTAGTAGTAGCAGTAGTAGTAACAGTAATAAAACCAACAACACATTCAATAACATACACGCGTCCATCATCTCATCCTGTGTTTCCCCATGAGGAGTATAAAAGCCCGGGGCTAGGCAAGTTGGTCCTGACATTTAGGATGAGAGTGACCAGCCTCACTCATCCCTGAGTGGCATTAGGTGAGCAATGACCCCAACCACCCCTTGGATATAAACCTTCACCGGCTCAATCCGATCGGAGCGCCTTAACTACCCACTAAACCACCAGGTGCCATAATTTGGTTATACGGTTACCACCCAGCGTAGTAAATGGTTTCCTGGTGTACAGGAAACCATTTGGCTTGTCATTCAGTGCAGAGTCACCCGTAGGCAGAAGGAAGAGGAAAGAATGAAGGAAAGAAAGACAGAAGAGGGAGTGTAAAGTCACCCGTAGGCGGAAGGAAGAGGAAAGAATGAAGGAATGACAGAAGAGGAAAGAAGGAAGAGAGGACGGGGCAGACACCAAAAGCAGCACAACATCGAGTGAGTGGATGGTGAGCGCCCCCATCTGTCACCTCATTTAATAATATACTAACGAAAAAAAACATATCCATCTCAACAATAAATAAAAAAAAAATCACGAGGCAAGAAAACAATAATAAAACAGAATCAAAACAAAACAAACATTAAAGCGGCCACCAAAACAAACAAACAAACAAGAACACAAAATCAGGACAAACAAGAAAAACAAGCATTCTTTCTCCTAATAACCATGGAGATTAAATTACTTTCTTAATTAAATGAAGACGATTAGCTTACCTGGGGGTGTAATTGGAGAGAGAGAGAGAGAGAGAGAGAGAGTAGGGGGGTTGGCTTTGTATCTTTCCATTAATAGAAATAATAATGGTATAATAATAACAACAATAATAATAATAATAATAAAACAATAATAATAATCATCATCATCATCATCATTACAACTATAATTCTGCTACTACTACTACTACGAAAATAATAATAATAATAATAATAATAATAATAGCAATAATAATAATAATAATAATAATAATACTAATACCACCACCACCACCAATCACAACAATAATAATAATAATAATAATAATAATAATAATAATAATAATAACACCCCATCGATAATAATAATAATAGTAATAATAATAATAATAATAATAATACCACCACCACCACCAATAATAATAATAATAATAATGATAATAATAATAATAATAATAATATAATAATAATAATAACACCAGGAAGTCTAGTGTTCCGTGTCACAGAGCAATAAAGGAGGAAGTGTCAACCAATATATATATTGATGGGAAGTATTGGGAAAGACTGGAGGGAAAGTGGAGGAGGAGGAGGAGGAGGAGGAGCGAGGGTTGGGAGAAGGGGAGAGGGATGGAATGAAGGGAAGAGATGAGGAAAGGGGAAGGGGGAAAGAAGGAGGGAAGGAAGGAAGGAGGAGGAGGAGGAGGAGGAGGTCAGGGTAGGGAAAGATGGGGAGTGGAGTGAAGGAGGGTGGAGAGGGAGGGAAGGAAGGAGGGAGAGAAGGGAAGGAGGGAGGGAGAGAAGAGAGGAAGGAAGGAAGGAGGGATGGAGGGAAGGAAGGAAGGAGGGAGGGAGAGGAAAGACAATCAACAGCTTCTTACATTATAGAGGGGAGGGAAGGGGAGGAAGGAAGAAGGGGGAGA
>NC_137010.1:1126100-1136100 GCF_032717465.1 Coenobita brevimanus
TCCTACTTAAATAACTACCTACATACATACTTACATAACTTACTACGCTACCTAAATAACTACCTACATACCTACTTACATATCTACTTACACTACTAACTGCGGTGCCTATATAATTACCTACATCTCACCTTACAACAGAAGGCCTACTCACTCACTCACTCACACACACACACACACACACACACACACACACACACACACACACACACACACACACACACATGGACATCATCTGGAGAGGAAGATTACAATATTTCTCGCTTCATCTATCATGCTGAGGAGGAGGAGCAGGAGGAGGAGGAGGAAGAGGAGGAGGAGGAGGAGGAGGAGGAGGAAAGCAAACAGCAACAGATCTTATAGTCTTTTCGAGGCTGTTTGTTACGCAGTGGACTATGACTACGAGATCTAACTCTACATGCTGAAGGATAAGGATAGTAAAGCATGAAGGCTCCCCCCACCCCCAAACCCTACTGTTAAAACCGGCAGGCAAAAGTGAGAAAAACCACAATGCACCATAGAAAAACTGACATGGAAATTTTATAGGAAAGACTGAAAAGGAGAAGTTACATTCTATAATACTTTATCTATAAGTTACCAGTAAGAATAACCTGAAAGAGAAAGGAGTAAAATGAATAATCGAATAATAAATAACTAATGCATAAGGAGGAGGAGGAGGAGGAGGAGGACGAGGAGGAGGAGGAGAGAAAGTGAAAATGATGAACGGGAGGAGCGAGAGGGAAAATAAACAAAAAACGACAACAATAACAAGAGTGGATGAAATTGAAGGGGGACGTGGGAGGAGGAAGGGAGAGGATGGAGGAAGGGAGAGGATGGAGGAAGGGAGAGGATGGAGGAAGGGAGAGGAGGAAGGAAGGGAGAGGAGGGAGGAAGGGAGAGGATGGAGGAAGGGAGAGGATGGAGGAAGGGAGAGGATGGAGGAAGGGAGAGGATGGAGGAAGGGAGAGAATGGAGGAAGGGAGAGGATGGAGGAAGGGAGAGGATGGAGGAAGGGAGAGGATGGAGGAAGGGAGAGGAGGGAGGAAGGGAGAGGATGGAGGAAGGGAGAGGAGGGAGGAAGGGAGAGGAGGGAGGAAGGGAGAGGAGGGAGGAAGGGAGAGGATGGAGGAAGGGAGAGGAGGGAGGAAGGGAGAGGAGGGAGATGGGTGGAGGGAGAGGAGGGAGGAAGGGAGAGGAGGGAGGCATATGAGGGAGATGGGTGGAGGGAGAGGAGGGAGGAAGGGAGAGGAGGGAGATAAAATGAAGGAGAGAGAGAGAGAGAGAGAGAGAGAGAGAGAGTAAACAGGAGGGAAAAGGAAGAGGAGGGGGGGAGGAAAGGAAGACAAACAGAATAGAGAGGGTGAAAGTAAGGGAGGAGAAAAGTAAAGGGAGGTTAAATAAGGGAGAAAGGGAGGAGAGAGAGAGAGAGAGAGAGAGAGAGAGAGAGAGAGAGATGAAGAAGGAGGGAAAGGAACAGGTGTGTGTGCGTGTGTGTGTGTTGAGAGAGAGAGAGAGAGAGAGAGAGAGAGAGATGAAGAAGGAGGGAAAGGAACAGGTGTGTGTGCGTGTGTGTGTGTTGAGAGAGAGAGAGAGAGAGAGAGAGAGAGAGAGAGAGAGAGAGAGAGAGAGAGAACAATTTCCCCTTCACACACACACACACACACACTTTCCACACCTTATAAAGACACTAATTCGTCCTGCACGCAATCTCGCCTTCGTGTGTGCGGGGATATTGCGAGTTTTGTTGTGTTTTTTTGTTTGTTTTTTATGCTAGTAAGAAATTGTAAAGCCTTTCTCTTGTGTCAATTCTTCATTTTTCATTCTATCTATCTATTTATCTGTCTATCTATCTATCTATCGTCTCCCATCTATCTATCTATCTATCATCTATGTATTTATCTATATATCAATCTCTGCCTACCCATCAATCTGTTATCTATCTATCAATCTATCTATCTATTGATCTATCATATGACTTGTATGTATGGAAATGTATCAACAGGTCAACTCCAGAACTGTCTTCCAAAGTCTGTACTTCCCTTTGCCTATGACCTCCAATCTTAGAAGCGCAACCCGTCGACAAAATGAAAAAATGTGTAGTAGTAATAGAAATAATAATAATAATAATAATAATAATAATAATAATAATAAAAACAATAGTACCAGAAGCAGTAGTAGTAAGTATATAGTAATGGTTGTAGTAGTAGTAGTAGTAATAATAATAATAATAATAATAATAATAATAGTATAATAATAATAAATAATAATAATAATAGTATAATAATAATAATAATAATAATAATAAACATAAGATCCGAAGCCAGCCACACCGAACGCTCCACTCTCAATGTTTACACTCAGTAGCGTCTCCATACTGCCTTCACTCCTTTTATTTTCATTTTTCCCGCCACACACGCATGCAAATGAGGGTGCGGCGAATCACACACTACCACAACACTGCCACATCCACTCGGCTACGCTCCCTCTAAAAGCACAGTCCGGATTTACGATAATTTGAAGTTACGATTCGATTTAGCGTGGCGTTTACGATCTGATTTAGCACGGATGTTATGGCCGCGTCTTCTAAGCCGAAAAAAAATAGCGGAAAATGGCGGGAAAATATGATTTGTTGACATGCGCTTTTGTGTGTATTCTTGTTCAAACTGATGAGAGAGAGAGAGAGAGAGAGAGAGAGAGAGTGAGAGAGAGAGGCCTGCATGTGGTGGCACTGATATAAACTGTCGGATCCACTGACTAGTTATACAGATGTCCCTCGGCTCCCTCCCTATCCCCCCTATCTTCACCTCTCTCTCTTCATTAGTGTTAAGGCCGTACCACCTCATTGGGACCTTAATGTTTATTTGGTCTGTGTATCTATATAACTCTCTCTCTCTCTCTCTCTCTCTCACTCTCTCTCTCATCCTAAATGAACTCAAAAATATAATCATATAACATGAAATAAATCAATATCCTTAGAAAGATAAAGTATTGTCAAAATAAACAAATATATTGATAATTATATATACAAAAAAAGAAAGAAAAGAATGAAAAAAAAGAAAGAATGAAAGAAAATGAAAACGTGTTCCCAATGTAGCACGAGGGAAGTAAGGTCGATATTTGTGCGTATTTATGGGGACAATGAGCTTAACGAACCGTGAAACAGGATAAGTCAATGCTATGCTGAGAGCGAGAGAGAGAGAGAGAGAGAGAGAGAGAGAGAGATGCTTGTGGCGGGTGGGTGGTCATTTGTCACCCGTAATCCTGGTGATGGATCTACCGTGACGTCATCATCGCAGCAGCCACCTTTCACTCGAAAATGAGTATAGACTAAGATTACGTAATGGGTGTAGGATGCTGTGGAAATCTATCTATCTGACCATCTACCTCTCTATCTATCTACCCACCTATCTATCTATTCATCACTTTATCTATCTATCTATCACTCTCTCCCAAGATCAGATTCGCCTGGCTGAATTTAATAACTAGTTTGCTACATCACTGCACGCAAATATCACCCTCATTTATTAGCTGCTTCTTGGTTACTGGTTTTAAGGTGCTCACTACTACTACTACTACTACTACTACCACTACTACTACTACTGTCGTTCTTATGGTTGTTAAGTTGTTGCTACTGTTGTATTTTATTTATTCTGGTAATGTTTTAAGGGATGATGACGGTGATGGTGATGATGATGATGATGATGATGACGATTATGCTGATGGTGGTGGTGGTGGTGATGCTGATTATGATGGTGGTGATTGTGATGATGCTGATGATAGTGGTGATGATGATGATGATGATGATGATGATGATGATGATGTTGATGGTGGTGATGATGTTGATAGTGGTGATGATGACAGTGACGATGATGATGATGATGATGATGATGATGATTATGATGATGACAGTGACGATGATGATGATAGTGGTGAACATGATGATGCAGGTGATAGTGACGAAATTCAATTAACCAAAAAAGAAAAGAAAACAAATAAACTGTACACACACACACACACACACACACACACACACACACACACACACCGCACACACACCTACACCCACACACACATTGTCACCCTCTCATCTACACACCCATAAAAAAAGACATAAAAGGCAAACACCACCAACCATGAAAATTAAATCCATTATAAAAAAAAATACCATTAACTCTTTATACGGGTTTTAAAAATTCCTAATGTGGATTTTTTTTCTTTTTTTGACCGTGTTTTTTTCCCCTGGCTGAATAAAAGCTTCTGGAGCTATATAAACACTTTGATTCTATTATAAAGCACTGGATCCTCTATATAAAGGCTTGGATCCTATTATACAGCACTGGATCCCATATATAAAAGATCTGATCCTATTATAAAGTATTGGATCCTCTATATAAAGAGTTGGATCCTATTACAAAGCACTGGATCCCATATATAAAGGATCTGATCCTATTACACAGCATTGGATCCTCTATACAAATACCCTGATGCAATTGTAAAGCATTGGATCCCTGATATAAACGATTTGATCCTCCTATAAAGCACTGGATCCCTTATATAAACAATCTGATCCTCTTATAGGGTCTTGGATTCCCTATATAGAATTGGCTCCTACTATAAAGCACTGGATCCCTTATATAAACGATTTGATCCCATTATAAAGCCTTGGATCCTTTAAATAAACAACCTAATCCTCCTGTAAAGCATTGGATCCCCTATAAGAGCACTCCGATCCTCTTATGAACCCCTATATCATACCCTATACCCTCGGATCCCATCATTAAGACTTCTGATCCTCTTAAAGACGATCGAATCCTTTTATAAACGTTCGGATCCTCTTCAGCCGCGTTATAAGGGGATTAGAAGGGACATAAAAGGGGTGATCATAAGGGATTGGAACCCATTGGTGTGGAAGACGTGAGGGTGACGGGTAATAGGATTAGGAAGCCTATAGTGGCGAATATAAGGGATTGGATACGCTTGGGGAGAGAGAGAGAGAGAGAGAGAGAGAGAGAATAAATAGATACAGATATATAAACAGATAGATAGATAGATAGATAGACAGACGAAGTAGATACAGATTTGGGATAGATAGACAGATAAATATAAATGAATGGAGATGGATAGATAGATAAAATGGAGAGAGAGAGAGAGAGAGAGAGAGAGAGAGAGAGAGAGAGAGAACAGGTAAGGAAAATACTAATAGGCATGTGGTCAGGTGTGTGTGTGTGTGTGTGTGAAATTCTCAAATAGTTGGGGATAGTTCACTGGGTACCTCTCTCTCTCTCCTCGTCCGCCCGTCCGTCTGTCTGTGTCTGCCCACCTGTCTGTCTGTCTGTCTCTCCTGTGTGTGTGTGTGTGTGTGTGTGTGTGTGTGTGTGTGTGTGTGTGTGTGTGTGTGTGTGTATTCATGTGTACGTATGTCCCAATTTGCATAACTAATTTCACATATTAATTTACTGCTGCTTGAAACAGAGAGAGAGAGAGAGAGAGAGAGAGAGAGAGAATGACCCAGCAAGGTATGTAAGGTCATAGGTTGGTAGGGGAGTGAGTCTGCATTTCTCTCTCTCTCTCAGATCTGGAGGAGAAACTCTTGGGAGGAAATGAGTATGAAAGAAGGAAAGGTTGGAAGGAAAGAAGGAAGGAAGGAAGGAAGAAAAGGAAGCGAGGAAGGAAGGAAGGAATGGATGCGAAATATACAGAAGGAAGTACAGAAGGCCGAAGGAAGGAAGGAAGGAAGGAAGGAAGGATGGATTATAAAGAATGAATGAATGAATGTAAGAATGAAGGAATGAATCAATTAGTGAAGAAAAGAAGGAAAGAAGGAAGGAAGGATTTAAAAGAAAGAAGGACAAAGGAAGGAAGGATTTAAAAGAAAGAAGGACAAAGGAAGGAAGGATTTAAAAGAAAGAAGGACAAAGGAAGGAAGGATTTAAAAGAAAGAAGGAAGAAGGAAGGAAGGATTTCAATGAATGAAGGAAGAGAGGAAGGAAAGGAAAGAATGAATGAATGAAGGAAGGAAGGAAGGGAGGAAGGAAAAGAATAAATGAATGAATGAAGGAAGGAAGGAAGGAAAAGAATAAATCAAAGAATGAATGAATGAAGGAAGGAAGGAAAAGAATAAATCAATGAAGGAAGGAAGGAAGGAAGAGAAAGTGGACCAAATCACCTCTCGCCTTGCATAGTACCTACCTCCTTCCCTCCTACCCCTCCTTCCCTCTTCCTTCCTTTCTCTTTTCCTTCTCCCTCCCCTCTCTCTCTTTTCCCTCTCTCTCTCCCTCCTTCCTTTCCTTACTCCTCTCTCTATCTCATTCCTTCCCTACTCTCTTTCCTCCTCTCCTTCTTACTCTTCCTTCCTTCCTGTTCCCTCCCTCCTTCCTTCTCTCCACCTCCTTGCTTCCTTCTCTCCTTCCCTCCCTCCCTGTGCATGAGGGAGGGGGGGGGAGGAAGGCAAGGGAGAATACTAATGAGAGAGAGAGAGAGAGAGAAACGTTCAAAACCCACCTACACATATCACCACCTGGGCACTAAGACCCACCATCCATACCGTGCTACACCAGGAATAATACCACACTCAGGGCTGGTCTTAGCGGTGGTATTTTTGCGGTTTGTCTGAGCCTTATCGGAGTGCCTAGTGAAAGCGGTCCTGGCCCTTCAGCTGGTGTGACTAGAATACCAGGTGAAGAAAATCGTCTGTTGAATATAATACCAGCTGAATAAAACCGTCTGGTGTTGGTGTGAATATAATACCAGGTGAAGTAAACCGTCTGGTGTTGGTGTGAATATAATACCAGGTGAACTAAACCGTCTGGTGTTGACTATAATACCAGGGCATAATACCAGATGAACAAAACCGTCTGGTGTTGGTGTTAATGTAATACCAGGGCATAACACCAGGTGAAGCAAACCGTCTGGTGTGAATGCAATACCAGGGCATAATACCAGGTGAATAAAACCGTCTGGTACTGGTGTGAATATAATACCGGGTGAATAAAACCGTCTGGTGTGAATATAATACCAGATGACCTAAACCGTCTGGTGTTGATTATAATACCAGGCCATAATACCAGATGAACAAAACCGTCTGGTGTGAGTGTAATACCAGGGCATAATACTAGATGAACAAAACCGTCTGGTGTTGACTATAATACCAGATGAACAAAACCGTATGGAGTTGATTATAATACCAGGTGAACAAAACCGTCTGGTGTTGGTGTGAATATAATACCAGAACATAATACCAGATGAACAAAACCGTCTGGTGTGACAATAATACCAGGTGAATAAAACCGTCTGGTGTTAACTATAATACCAGATGAAGGAAATCGTCTAGTGAAGGTGTCAGTGTAATATCAGGGCATATATCCAACAATCTATCTATCCTTCCATCTATCTATCATTCTGTCTATCTATCCATCTATCATTCTATCTTACCATTTATCCATCTTTCTATCTATCTATCTTTCCATCTATCCATTTTTCTATCTATCTATCTTTCCATCTATCCATCTTTCTATCTATCTATCCATCTATCTATCTTTCCATCTATCCATCTCTCTATCTATCTATCCATCTATCTATCTTTCCATCTATCCATCTTTCTATCTATCTATCTAATACCAAAACTAGTGTAACCTTTCTATCACCACTACAGGCCTAATAATTCACCTTTTCTATACTCCCCTCACTCTAACTTGGCCTAAAATCTTTCTTCAATGGTTTAACACTGGAATATGATGCTAGTCACGAAGAAGTGGTGACGGTTTGGAGAGAGAGAGAGAGAGAGAGAGAGAGAGAGAGAGAATGAAGCGGTGAGCAATGGAAAGAAAATAAAGAGAAAGATAAGAAACATGGACTAAGGGCTCTCAAGGACTATGCGAGGGGCGACGCAACTGGGGGAGAAAGTATACAGGGAGATTTATGACACACACACACACACACACACACACACACACACACACACACACACACACACACACACACACACACACACACACACCTAAGAGGGAACATGACATGCATAATTATCAGGAGCATATTCGTTCAGTCACACACACACACACACACACACACACACACACACACACACACACACACACACACCTAAGAGGGAACATGACATGCATAATTATCAGGAGCATATTCGTTCAGTCACACACACACACACACACACGCACGTTCTTTCTAAACAGACACATACACATGCACACGCACATGGCTTTCACATTCAAGGACTGCCTACTAATACACACACACACACACACACACACACGAGTACATGGTGTTCCCAACTGTCTGTCTGTCTGTTTATTTACATTTTCATGTCCAATTCTTTATATATCTATCTATGTATCTATCTGTCTATCTATCTATCTATCTGGCTGTTTACCTATATTTACCTGTCTATCTATCCGTCTACCTACCTCACTATCCAGCCTATCCACCTCTACCAACCTGAAAGCCTACTTACCTACCTACATGTCTACTTACCTACCTACCTACCAACCAGTCTACTTACCTACCTACCTACCAACCTACCTACCAGCCTGCTTATTCTCTTACCAACCTACCTACTTACCAACATGCCTACTAATCCTGCTACCAACCTCCCTACCTACCTAGTAACATGCCTATTTACCTACCTACCAACATGCCTACTTACCCACCTACCAACATGCCTACTTACCTACCTACCAACCATCCTACTTACCTACCTACCAACAAGCCTACTTACCCACCTACCAACATGCCTACTTACCCACCTACCAACATGCCTACTTACCTACCTACCAACAAGCCTACTTACGTACCTACCATCATGCCTACTTACCTACCTACCAACATGCCTACTTACCTACCTACCAACATGCCTACTTACCTACCTACCAACAAGCCTACTTACCCACCTACCAACATGCCTACTTACCTACCTACCAACAAGCCTACTTACCTACCTACCAACATGCCTACTTACCTACCTACCAACCATCCTACTTCCTGCTCCAACAACAATGCAAGCTACATACATACACGCTTGTAGTACAGAATTCATCACAATCACCCCTTTCACCACTTCACATCACCTACCTAGACTACTAACACCACTACCACTACCTACACCACTACTAACACCATCACCACAGCTGTCCTCACCACCACCACATAACATCATCATCACCTCCACCACCACCACCCTCACCACCACAACACATCCTCACCACCTAACACCATCATTTTCACCACCACCACCACCACCATCATCCTCACCACCACCACCACCTAACACCATCATCATCATCACCACCATCCTCACCACCACCACCACACCCATCCTCACCACCACCACCACCAATTACAACCACCATTAGCGAAAGTCTTAATTATAGATCAACTAACAGACCAAAGGGCCCGTTCAGTCCAATTTCCTTTATTTTCACTCATTTAATAATATACTCTTCTCACTCTAACCTGGCCTAAAACTACCATCCCTCCACCTTGTATGCTGAGCTGTGACAATAGATGAACGCTAGAATATGATGCTAGTCACGAAGAAGTGCTGACGTTGAAAAAAATGCACTTAAACACGGACATTATGCGTAAATACTGATAAGCATTTTCGTGGCTACCTGCTTTCGTCGGTAATTTGTCTACGTGTATTTTAATTACCTGGCAGCACACCTGTCTACCTCCCTTGGTACCTACCTACTAATCTACCTACCTACCTACGTGCTTACTTACCTACCAACCATCCACCTAGCCATCCAGTCTTAACCTACCTATCTCCATACCTGCATACCTGCCTACCTACATAAATACCTTACCTACCTACTTACCTACATAAATACCTACAGTACCTACCTACTTACCTACATAAATACCTACAGTACCTACCTACTTACCTACATAAATACCTACCTATCTGCTTACGTACCTCCTTCCTTTATTCCCAGCCTACCTACTAACCTACCTACCTACCGACCTACTTACAAGAAGGCACTAGGAA
>NC_137010.1:1141100-1143600 GCF_032717465.1 Coenobita brevimanus
GCGTATGACCTACATAAGTGTGCATTTTTATGTGCGTATCAACATGAACGAGTGGCAGGTTTTTTATGTGTACAGGTTGTGTGTACGTGTGTGTATGTGTACGTGTGTGTGTGTGTGTGTAATCTACCTACTACCCGGATCTTGATAGTAGTGGACGTGTGTGTGTGTGTGTGTGTGTGTGTGTGTGTGTGTGTGTGTGTGTGTGTGTGTGTGTGTGTGTGTGTGTGTGTGTGTGTGTGTGTGTGTGTGACCTGTAGTGCTTGGGTCCCATCATCACCAACCGGAAGCAGCCATATCACCTGGCACATACACGCACGCAACCACACACACACACACACACACACATACCTACACGTGAACAGATACACACTGGTATGCAGTTATTAATGCGCGCGCGCACACACACACACACACACACACACACACACACACACACACACACACACACACGTGAACAGATACACACTGGTATGCAGTCATTAATGCACACACACACACACACACACACACACACACACACACACACACACGTGAAGATACACACTGGTATGCAATCATTAATGCACACACACACACACACACACACACACACACACACACACACACACACACACACACACACACAGAATTAACACACGAAATACTGGTTTATAAATTTTCTTACTCAAAAACAAAAACACACCACTACAAACACATAACAAACACCACACCACGAACAAACAAACCATACGACAAAAACAGAAAAAACACACATTACAAACACATCACAACAATACCAAGACAAACACCACCACAACACACATTACAAACACATCAAAACACTAAAAGAAGCATTACAAACACAAAACAAACACAACAAAAACAATTACAAACACATAAAAACACTAAAAGATGCAATACAAACAAAACACAACAAAAACACACATTACAAACACATCACACCACTAAAACACGCATTACAAACACAACAACAACAGTACACCTTACAAACACATCAAAACACTAAAACACGCATTACAAACAAAACAAACACCACAGAACAATAAACCCTGAAAAACGAGAAGGCACTCAGCGAAGGCATACCCCCGCCAGTGCCCTATCTCGCAATGTTAAAAGAAAAAAACAAAAAAAACACAAACAAAAAACAGCATCCACCTCAAACTCAAGCAAATTTTTCCTTGATCCATGGACTTCCCCTCCTGAAAATTTGACTGGAATTCGACTATAACTTTTCGAGATATTTTGTGTAGAGATAAACAGACAGACAAAGGTGATCACAATACCCCCGCCCAACGTCTATGGCGGGGGTAACGACAACAAAAACATAAACAGAACAACAATAACAAAAACAAGACACACGAGGGACAAACAAACGCATTACAAACACACATACATACATCTCCACTACCACAGTCAAAAGCAAACACAGAACAAACACATACACCACCACCACCACCACACTACCACCACCACAACAAAAACAACAACAACAACAACAATCAAGGGTAATCAACATTCCCAGCGTCACCTTTCCTTCCCACAGCCTAGCCCCGGGACCCTACGCACACACACACACACACACACACACACACACACACACACACACACACAGAGGGGTCCTACTCATACACCAGGACACATATGTACACACACACACACACACACACACACACACACACAGAGGGGTCCTACTCATACACCAGGACACATATGTACACACACACACACACACACACACACACACACACACATGATTACCCCCAGCTTATACGCCTCCCAGTCACGCACAACCACACACGCACACGCAAGATCACGCACAAACGACTCATTCACACGCACATCAACACACACACACAGGTAATAAAATACACACACGCACACATATATACACAAACAGGTAAAAACATACACACACATAAACGCACATGAGATACGAAGCACACACAAACGCACACATACAATGGATGAAGGAAGATATGAAGGAATGAAGGAAGGAAGGAAGGAATGAACGAGAGAGAGAGAGAGAGAGAGAGAGAGAGAGAGAGAGAGAGAGAGAGAGGGCAGGAAGGAAGGATATACGAGTGTGGATGCAGAGATAGACGGACGGACAGACAGACAGATAGACAGACACAGATAGATATAGGCAAGATAGACAGAAATTCAATAAAATCGAACTGGTTACAATATACATAAACAAGAGATTTATCGATGCGCGGTATACAAGAATAAATCGCTAAGGGGTAGGCGTTAGGGAGCCAGCGAGAGGCCCGAGAATGTGACCTTTGACCTCTGAGGAGTGTGGTGGGAAAGGAAAAAAAAGAAAGAAAAAAACAATGAGGTGGTCTGGCCATATGGAGTGAAGGTGAGAGAGAGAGAGAGAGAGAGAGAGAGAGAGAGAGAGAATATAGGAAGGAGGGGGGGAGGCATAGAGAGAGGGATGGAAGAAGGAAGGGAGGGAGGAAGAGAGAGAGGGAGGGAGGGAAAGAAAGAGGGAGGGAGG
>NC_137010.1:1146100-1156100 GCF_032717465.1 Coenobita brevimanus
TCTCTCTTATCTCACCCACACAGTCTATCTCTCTCTCTCAACCTTCTCCCCCCTCCAACTCTGTCTGTCTGTCTGTCTGTCTGTCTGTCTGTCTCTCTCTCTAGCCCTTATCACACACACAGTCTCTCTCTCACCATCTCAATCTTCTCCTCTCTCTCTCTCTCTCTAACCCTTATCTCACAAACAGTCTTTCTCCCTCTCAACTTTCTCCTCTCTCTCTTTCTCTCTCTCTTTCTTATCTCACACACACAGTCTCTCTCCCTCTCAACCTTCTCCTCTCTCTCTCTCTCTCTCTCTCTCTCTCTCAGGTGGACAATACATACTTAACACCTGCATACATGAATTCTAATTAGGCCACCTGAAGCACTGACTTACACCATTTATCTATCTATTTATCTATCTATCTCTCGACCTATCTATCTATCCATCTATCTGTCTATTTAGTTATGTATCTATCTACCTACCCCTACCTACCTATCTATCTATCTACCTACCTACCTACCTATCTTTCTATCTATACACCTACTTACCTACCTATTTATGCACCTACCTACCTACAGTACCTATCTATCTATCTATGTATCTATCAACCTATCTTTCTATCTATCTATTTCCTTCATCTATCTACATGTCTATTTTTTTTCCTTCATTCTTTATCTCTCTATCTTTCTATCTATCTATTTATCTGTGTGATTTATTTGCTTGCGTCACTTGGGCAAGGTATATGGGGGTAATGAGGGTTATTTCGTGTTTCTTTCTCCATCATCATCATCATCACCACCACCACCACCACCACTACCATTACCACCACCAACATCATCATCACCACTACCATCATCATCATCATCACTACCATCATCATCATTACCACCACCACCACCACTACCACCACCACCACTACCATCACCACCACCACCACCACTACCATCATCATCACTACCATCACCATCTTCCATCCTCTCCTAGCAGCTCCTTTCCCTTACAGTGGCGTCTCACCGCACGCTGGGAATACGTGGGTGTTATCATTTCCACCCTATCACCCTTTGAAGAACAATGGAGGGTGGAGAACAGGGCCAATAACATTAATAGAACGGATTTCATTGTTCACACACACACACACACACACACACACACACACACACACACACACACACACATGATGGTATGTATTGATTGGGATTTAGCAGTCGAGGATAATATGTGTGTGTGTGTGTGTGTGTGTGTGTGTGTGTGTGTGTGTGTGTGTGTGTGTGAGAGAGAGAGAGAGAGAGAGAGAGAGAGAGAGAGAGAGAGAGAGAGAGAGAGAGAGAGAAGGAAATTAAATGAATTAGGCAGGTATGAAGGTAGAGAAAGCAAATATGGAAGTAAGGAAAGAGGAAGGAAAGGTAGGTAGGTAGGTAGGTAAGTAGGTAGGTAGGTAGGTAGGTAGGTAGGCAGGCAGGTAGATAGATAGATAGATAGATAGTTACCTAATGTCTGAAGCGCCAGACTTAAGGTGATTAATTACAGGTATTCTTTGTCATTAACTCAGGTAATGGACTGACTACCTATTGACTCACCTATCTATCTACCTGTCTCTCTCTCTCTCTCTCCATCCATTCATCCATCATTCACTTCATCCATCCATAATACCATCCATTCACCCATCCAACCATCCATCTATTCATCCAGTCAATCGCCCACCCTCCCTCCATCCATCCACCCATGCAACCATCCATCCATCCACGCAACGATCCCTCCATCCACCCATCCATCCATCCACTCAATCATCTCTCCCTCCCTCCTTCCCATCCATCCATCCACCCATTCTCTCTCTCTCTCTCTCTCCAATTGTCTCACATTTTCCTCGCTCCAGTGGCTATCCCTAACATAACGCGGTTTTAGTGGCAGGATGCGGGTTGAGTAAGGGAGATGTGTAATTTGTCTGTCTGTCTATCTATTTATCTATCTGTCTGTTCACCTACCTACCTACTTACCACATCTACTAACCTACCTACCTACTTACCACACCTACTAACCTACCTACCTACTTACCACACCTACTAACCTACCTACCTACTTACCACACCTACTAACCTACCTACCTACTTACCACACCTACTAACCTACCTACCTACTTACCATATCTACTAACCTACCTACCTACTTACCACACCTACTAACCTACCTACCTACTTACCACACCTACTAACCTACCTACCTACTTACCACACCTACTAACCTACCTACCTACTTACCACACCTACTAACCTACCTACCTACCTACCCACCTTCCTACATACCTACTCACCATAAAATTTACCAACCTATCTACTTACTTACCTTCCTGCTTGCCTACCTTCCTACCTACGTACATACCTACCCACCACAAATCTACCAACTCACCCTCCTGCTTTCCTGCCTACCCACCAACCTACCTACCTACTTGCCTACCTACACATCTGTTTTCCAATCTACCTACCTACCTACCTACTCATTCCTACTTATCTACCTACCTACACATCTACTTTCCAGTCTACATGCCTACCTACCTACCTACCTACACATCAACTTTCCAATCTGCCTACCTACCTACCAACCTTTCCATATCAATCTAATAATCTGCACAATCCCACATTTTATCTCTAAGCCTATCAATATAGCTATCTTAAGAACATGTCTATCGATCTACTTATCTATCTGTCTATCTACCCTTGTGGTTATGCTCTCGGGAAATCTATCCTGGTTTTATCTATCGGCTGATCTTGAGAGGACTACTTGAGAGAGAGAGAGAGAGAGAGAGAGAGAGAGAATCATGCCTCTTTAACTACCACAACTACTTCCACAACCAACATTACTACTAAACAATCATCATCATCACCATCACCACCACTACTACAACTATTACTATTACACCACCACCACCACTACTACTACTACTACCACCACCATTCACAAACCCATCTCCACTACTTCACGAGGCAAGTAATGAAAATGTCCCTGTTAGGAGACGTTACACACACACACACACACACACACACTGCAATTCTGGCCACGTCAAGAGGATAAGAGACTGATAAGGAGAGTACGCGAATAAGGTGGAAGGGGGGGAAGGGGAAGACTGAGGATGATATGGACGGATGGGGTTGAGAGGTATGTGCGGGAGGAATGGAGAATGAAAGACTGACTAGGAGAGTGTATTCGAGTGAGGTGGAAGAGGGACGGGGAGGGAAAGACCGAGGATGAGATGGGGGCATGAGGTGGAGAGGTATATGAAAGAAATGGGCTATGAGTTGGAGAAAGGGCAGTCTGACGGCAGAGGACAGGGTGACATGGAGGCGATTTGTTTGTGGCCACCCCTTACTGGATTAAGGTCTGGCGATAGACAGATAGATACAGATGTACAGACATGAAAACGATCAGTGGTGGGCCGAGGTGGGGGTGCACACCATCCACTCACTTCATGTAGTGTTCCCTTCAGGTGAGTTTGCACTGACTGAGAAACGGAAGAATATTACCATCACCACCACCACCATCACTAACAACAACAGTAATAATAATAATAATAATAATAATAATAATAACAACAATAGTAATAATAATAATAATAATAACAATAATAATAATAATAATAATAATAATTTCCTATATGGCAGCGTGCTAGAGTTGCCAAGTGTCGCCAGGGAGGGTGTGAGCGTGGCCGGGTTTGTTGTGGTAGATCAGCTGATTGCATAAACACGTGATTCCCACCCCACCCACCCGCCCATCAACCCTACTACTGTGTCTACTGAGTCTACTGTTCTCTCTACTACCGGTGTTACTGCTACTTTGGATACTGGGGATGATGTTACTATACCGTTCCTGTTACTTAGAGCGTTACTGATACTTAAGTGAATTATTTTACTTCTGGTTCTGCTGTTGATACTGAGGAAGTTGCTGCACTTTTTACATACATTGCAAGTATCTCTCACTACTACTACAACTGCTATTACTACCACTACTACTACTACTATTATTACTACTACTACTACTACTACTACCACAGCGTGTAATTTCGTCTATTTCGTTTCCTTCTTCCTTACTTTCTCTTCTGTGTCATGTTCATATCACAGCCATCATTTGGGTGAATCCTGTCATTTCCTTCCTCTTCGCTACTCTCTCCCTCTTTGTGTGTGTGTGTGTGTGTGTGTGTGTGTGTGTGAGAGAGAGAGAGAGAGAGAGAGAGAGAGAGAGAGAGAGAGAGATAATAATGAGGTTAATACGAATGGTGATAATGACGCTGTTGGTGATAGCAATGATGATAAGGATAATAATAATGATACCGCCACTAATAATAATAATAAAAATAATAATAATAATACCGCCACTAATAATAATAATAATAATGACTCCTTATACCAGGCACTAACACACACACACACCACCAGCCACCCACAATACCCGGTGTGAAGAGAAAGTTATAATACCATAGACAGCACTCCTTTCCTCTCATTTATTCCTCTTCCTCTCTTGTCTCACATTTTCTTCCTTTTTCTCCTCTTCTTACATTTCCTTTCTTTCCTCTCAATTTCCTTCCTTTTCTTACGCCTTGTCTTCCCTTCTTCCTCCTTTCCTATAAAACTGTCTTCTTTTTCCTCTTGTATAAATTTCTTTCCACATCTTTTTATTAACTTTTTCCTTTTCATTTTTCTTATAAACTCTTTTTCTTACGTTCTTTCTTTTATCCCTTTTTTCATACTTTCTCCTTTCCCCTCACTCTGCATAGTAACTTCCTTCTGATTCCCCTCACTTTATTTTTTCTCCCTGACTTTCTCATTTTTCGTAAGTCCCTCATTTTCTCACGAATTTATCTCCCTTTCAGTTATTCTCCCTTTAATTACACATCAATCTCTCTCTCTCTCCATGTCTGTATCTATTACCTTTATCTATCCACCTTTTAATTAGTGTGTTGCGTCCGCCCGCCCGCCTAAATGACCACATAACACCCCTGGCCGACCATACCTTCCTTCGCGGGAGAAACTAGTTCCTCATTTTATGTTCCCCTTTTTCTCTCGATTTCTCTTTCACTTCCTTATATTTTCATTTTCAATTTTCCAGCCTTATATCTATCATTTTCCTCCAATTTAGCTTTCATTTATCTCTTTTCATATATACCTTTTTCTGTCTACCCGCAAAAATGACCGTATCACACCCTGGCAGTGGACCATACCTTCCTACGCCACATAAACTAGTTCCCCAATTCAATATATTTACTTTCTCCCCTCATTTCTTTCTCATTTACTTTTTTCTCTCTCTTTTTTCTCCATTATCCCTTCTTCACTAAAACTCTCTTTCATCTATCTCTCTTCATCTTTTTCCTCTTCCCGCGAGTGACCGCATTACATCTAGAGCCCATCACCATACATTCCTACGCGACAAAAACTATTTCAACCTTACAAACTGTATTTACCCTACCCATCTCTCTCTCTCTCTCTCTCTCTCTCTCTCTCTCTCTCCTTGTTATATCTACGCTTCAAACTGTCTTTATTTCCTTTTCTTCTTTTTTACTTCCAGTCATCCTGAACGTGGCCATATCACACCTTAAGCCCATCATCCTACCTTCCTACGCAGCAAAAACTAGATCTCTCTCTCTCTCTCATTTTTCTTCCTCATATTTACCTCCTTCCTCAAGTTCCTCCTCCGTATTTATCTGTATTTCTTATATATATATATTTTTTTGTCTTTCAGAAAGCTGCCGCATCACAACCTACACTGACCACGCCTTCCTCCGCAGCAAGAAGTAGTTCCTTCATAATATGTATTATTTCCC
Organism: Coenobita brevimanus; assembly: GCF_032717465.1. Lineage (NCBI taxonomy): Eukaryota > Metazoa > Arthropoda > Malacostraca > Decapoda > Coenobitidae > Coenobita > Coenobita brevimanus. Next base: position 1,151,889 of record NC_137010.1, read on the forward strand.
CACACTTCCTGTCTTATTTTTATTCTCATTCATTTTTTATTTTAACTCCAGTCTTTACTATCCTCCAGTTTCTCTTTCAGTGACCTCCATATTCTTCGTATTTTTTCCTGTCTTCCACGAGTAACCGACCTATTACTATTATTATAATCATTTTTTTCATGTGCTCTCTCATTTTCTTATATCTTCCCCTTCCATTTCCCTTCTCCTTACCCTTCTCATCCAATCTCTCTTTCACGTATCCAGATTTCTTTATTTTTCTCAAGTTCTACCTCAGTTTCTCCTATTTTTCTCTTCCATTTTCCTTCCATTTGTCCTTCTCCAGTTTTTCTTGCATCTAATTTTCTTCATTTTTTCCTTGTTTTCCCCTTCCATTTTCTTTGCATTTGTCCTACGTTTTCTCTTTCCTTTATCTCATTTTCTTCATTATTTCCTTGTCTTCCCGCAGTTTCCCGTTTTCCCTTTCCATTTTCTTTGCATTTATCCTACGGTTTCTCTTCCTTTATCGCATTTTCCTTCATTTTTTTCCCTTGTCTTCCTGCGAGAGTACATTTAATCCTTGCCTTCCCGCAGTTTCCCCTGTTTTCCCCTTCCATTTTCTTTGCATTTATCCTAAGGTTTCTCTTTATCAGATTTCCTTCATTTTTTATTCCTTGTCTTCCCGCGAGTTTTTTTTCCTAGTCTTCCCTAATTTCCCTTTCCATTTTCTTTGCCTTTATCCTACGGTTTCTCTTCCTTTTATCTCATTTTCTTCATTTTTTCCTCGTCTTCCCGCCAGAGTAACCGCATCACACCCCCGGCCGGCCATACCTCCGCGGCAAAAACTAGTTCGTCTGACTACGCGACTAACCCAGGCTTAAGACTGTTTTCACCTCGTCTTGTGGGCAGAGAGGGAGGGGAGGGAGAGGGGAGGGGAGGGGGAGAGAGAGGGAGGCGGAGGAGAGAGGGAGAGAAAAGAAAGTGAGTGAGAAGGGGAGTAAGGATGAAAGTGAAGAGGGAATGAGAAGAGGGAAAGGCAGAGAGGGAGGGTAGGGAGAGGGGAAGGGGGGAGGGGGAGAGAGAGGGAGGGGAGGCGGAGAGAAAAGAAAGTGAGAGAGAAGAGAGGAGAAGGGAGTAAGGATGAATGAAAGTGGGGAGGAAACAGAATGAGAAGAGGGAAAAGTAGAGAGAGAATGAGAGAGAAGTGAGAGGGGTGAAAGTGAGAGAGAGAGAGAGAGAGAGAGAGAGAGAGAGAGAGAGAGAGAGAGAGTATATAAAACACTATGGTTTCTAACTTTCCAATTAACTCTATGCCTAAGCTGTCTATCTATCTATCTATCTACCATCTATCCTTCTACCTATCATCTATCTAATCTCAATCTATTTATCCATCTTCTTTTTTACTCTATTTTTTGGTCTATCTATCAGTCTATGCATTTCTATGTATCTACCCATCTTCTCTCTATCATTTATAACCTGTATATCTATCAATCTATCACTATCTATCTACCTACTTTATCTATCAATCAATTCACTTGTTTAATCTATCTATCTCTCTTTTTTATCAGTTTATATATTTTCCTGTCTACCAATCTATCTATCTATCTGTTTATCTATCTAAAGCCAGAGCCCTCTCCATCACCACTCCATGCCCTCCTCCCCCATTCTCTCCTCTCCCCCCTCCTTGGCCTCCATCCCTCCTCCCATTCATAGTGTATCTATTGTGCATCTATTGACCAGACCTAAGCCCATTTCATTCATTCATTTAGTCATTGAGAGAGAGAGAGAGAGAGAGAGAGAGAGAGAGAGAGACGTTACAGAATAAAAGGTGATGATTCTGCTGTGTGTGTGTGTGTGTGTGTGAGAGAGAGAGAGAGAGAGAGAGAGAGAGAGAGAGAGAGAGAGAGAGAGAACCCCCCTATCCATCACTCTCTCTCCCTCCCTCCATCCATTCATCTATCCCTCCATCCATCATCATATTCAACAACCAGGCCATCTCTCTCTCTCTCCTCTCTCTCTCTCTCTCTCTCTCTCTCTCTCTCTCAGACTAACACTACTTCATTCCACTCCCATTTCTCACACATCAACTCTCTCTCTCTCTCTCTCTCTCACACACACACACACACACACACACACACACTCACACACACAGACTAACACTACTTCATTTCACTCCCATTTCTCACACATCAACTCTCTCTCTCTCTCTCCCTCTCTCTCAAGCCCCTGCCTGTCTCTGGCCCACCCACCTCTCGCCCGTAAATAGACAGCTAGAGAGAGAGAGCAAAAAATTATCATTCGCTAGTTAGCTAAGCCTACGCGAATCTCTCTCTCTCTCTCTCTCTCTCTCTCTCTCACACACACACACACACACACACACACACACACACAACAGGAGTATCACTTCTTTTATACTGTAACGTGTTTCTCTCTCTCTCTCTCTCTCTCTCTCTCTCTCTCTCTCGAATTATCACTATATTCTTTTTCTTATACCGTGACGAGCTTCATCTCTCTCTCTCTCTCTCTCTCTCTCTCTCTGCTATAACCCGTTCTTTCTCACTTTTTCCTGCCAGTTTTTCTTAAGTAGGCGTAAAACTGCCATCTCTCCAAGGCGCTAGTCACGAAGAAGTGCTGTGGACATTGTTACGGGGAATAGAGTTGAGAAAGAGAGAGAGAGAGAGAGAGAGAGAGAGAGAGAGAGAGAGAGAGAGAGAGAGAGAGAGAGAGAATAAAAATTAGACAAGTTAAAGGGAACGGAGTATAGTTGGATTCAGGATTGCCGTAACATTTATTCCTCAGCGATTTATCCTGAAGAGCTTTAATAATGATAATAATAATAATAATAATAATAATAATAATAATAATAATAACAGCACAAAAGACTGCTGACTTGTAAAATGCCAAAATCGCTCACAGGATGGCGTTACGAATCTTTCAATGTGGGTTACAATACTAGGGTTACATAGAAGCTGCCTAGTATGACGCCAAAATGAATCGCTATGAAAAAGGTGTTAGGGATCTGTCAAGGTGAGTTATAATACAGGTGTTTCAAAGGAGCTGCCTTGTATGATGCCAAAATAAATCGCTTAGAGAGAGGCGTTACGGATCTTTTAAGGTGAGTTGTAATACTGGTGTTTCAAAGGAGGTGCCTTGTATGACGCCAAAATAAATCGCTTACAGGATGGCGTTACGGATCTTTCAGTGTCTCGTATAGGCCTCGTCACCTACTGCTGTTGTTGTTCTTTTTTTTTCTTGCTTCTTTACCTCCCTCTCATCTTTCCCTCCCTCCCTCCTTCCTCCCTGCTTCTTACTCTTCTCTCCCTTCCCTCCCTCCTTATCAATCTTCCCTCCTTCCCTCCATTCTTCCTTCTCGATGTCCTCTCCCTTCCTTCCTTCCTCCCTTCTCAATTCTCTCTCTCTCTCTCTCTCTCTCTCAATCTTCTCTCGCTCCTGCCCTGTCACAACACTGAGACAGGAGGGAGAAATTGGGAGGGGAGGGGAGGGGAGGGGAGGGGGAGGGAGAGGGAAGAAAGGGAGGGGGAGGGAGAGAAGGAGACATAATTGGAAATAAGGTATGGAAGGCAGCTGGAGGGAGGGAGGGAGGGAGGGAGGGAAGGAAGAATAGGGAGTGACAGATTCTGGGCAGAGAGAGAGTGTGTGTGTGAAAGTGAGAAAGAGGTGGTGTGTGTGTGTGTGTGTGTGTGTGTGTGTGTGTGTGTGTGTGTGTGTGTGTGAGAGAGAGAGAGAGAGGGAGAGAGGGGGGTGAGAGAGAAGGGGGTTACTTCTTCACTTCCATGGCATCTCATTACATTTTTTCCTTGGTACTGTTGATGATATTTCTCTCTCTCTCTCTCTCTCTCTCTCTCTCTCTCTCTCTCTCTCTCTCCTGTTCGTTATAATTCGTTTTTATATAAGTTACGCACACACACACACACACACACACACACACACACACACACACACACACACACACACGACCTAAACATCTGCTCATACGTTTCGCTTCTGTAATTACTTATGGTCTACCAATTACCGATTTATTTACCCCGTAACAAGAGGTCTGTGATAATGACCACTACTACAACTACTACTACCACCACCACCACTATTATTACTACTAGGCTACTACTACTACTACTACCACCACCACCACCATCACAACCACTACTACTACTACCACAATCACTACTGCTACTACTACCACCACAACCACAACCACAACTACTACTACTACCA
>NC_137010.1:1161100-1166100 GCF_032717465.1 Coenobita brevimanus
TCCACCTCCCTCCCTGAAGTTTCCTCTCCTCTCTTCTCCCTTCCCCTCCCAGCATCCCTCTCTCCACCTCCCTCCCACCATCCCTCCCTCTCCACCTCCCTCCCTGCATTTTTCCCCCTCCTCCTCCCCTTCCCTTCCCTCTCCTCTCCTCCTCCTCCCTTCCCTTCTCTCCCTCCCAATCCTTTCCCTCCTGCTCCCTCCCTTTCTCTCTCCCTCCTCCTCCTCCTTCCTTTCTCTCCCTCCTCCTCCTCCTTCCTTTCTCTCTCCCTCTCCTTCTCTCCCTTCCCATCCTTTCCCTCCCCTCCCTTCTCTCTCTCCTCCACCTGACAGGTGTGAAAACAGGTAAACTCATCAACTCATTGGAGGTGTCTCTCAGGTGCGTATCTCTCTCTCTCTCTCTCTCTCTCTCTCTCTCTCTCTCCCTTCAGGTGCTGATGACTGCCAACTCTCTCTCTCTCTAGCTCTCTCTCTCTCTCTCTTTTCAGGTGCTGATGACTGCCAACTCTCTCTCTCTCTCTCTCTCTCTCTCTTTTCAGGTGCTGTATGACTGCCAACTCTCTCTCTCTCTCTCTCTCTTCTCAGGTGCTGTATCTCTCTCTCTCTCTCTCTTCTCGGGTGCTGTATCTCTCTCTCTCTCTCTCTCTCTCTCTCTCTCTTCTCAGGTGCTGTATCTCTCTCTCTCTCTCTCTCTCTCTCTCTCTCTCTCTCTCTCTCTCTCTCTCTCTCACAAGGCCTATCTCTAACCGCCACCTGTTTCAAACCAGTCTTGCTTTCGGCCTTACACTTTCCCTACCACAATTACCACCACAACTACCACAACTACCACCATCCCTCACCAAAAACTCGGCCTAGACCACCACACCCACCACTATCACCGCCATCAGCAATAAATACCACTTTTACTACCACAACTACCACCATCAACCACAATTACCACCATTAACCACAACTACCACCACCATCAACCACAACTACCACCACCATCAACCACAACTACCACCACCATCAACCACAACTACCACCACCAACCACAACTACCACCATCAACCATAACTACCACCATCAACCACAATTACCACCACCATCAACCACAACTACCACCACCATCAACCACAACTACCACCATCAACCACAACTACCACCATCAACCACAACTACCACCACCAACCACAACTACCATCATCAACCACAACTACCACCACCAACCACAACTACCACCATCATCAACCACAACTACCACCATCAACCACAACTACCACCACCAACCACAACTACCACCATTAACCACAACTACCACCATCAACCACAACTACCACTTTGAGATACCTGGACACACTGCTTTTAGAAGACTGGAGGTCGTAGGCAGAGGGAAAGAGAGAGAGGAAGTGAGTGATATTTTTTAAAGACTGATATGGTACGTATGTTATTTTTACTACTACTTCTACTACTACTACCACTACTACTACTGCACCTATTATTATTATTATTATTATTATTATTATTATTATCATTATTATTATTATTGTTATGTGACTTCATTTTACCAGGTGTTCTTCTCGTTTCTTACTGAGAGAGAGAGAGAGAGAGAGAGAGAGAGAGAGAGAGAGAGAGAGAGAGAGAGAGAGAGAGAGAGAGAGAATAATGATTAATCACCGGTAACGATAAACAATAACAATAGACAACAAAAACAACTTACGCAGGCCTGAAGTAAGCTGGCGGGTGACGTCATCCTCTGAAAGAAAACGGGAAAAGGGTTTGAATTTTTACTTTTAACATCTGCTGTGAATAATAATAATAATAATAATAATAAATAATAATAATAAATAATAATAATAATAATAATAATAATAATAATAATATGATGATGATGATGATGATGATGATGATGGCGAGGAGGAGGAGGAGGAGGAGGAGGAGGAGGAGGAGGAGGAAGAAGAAGAAGAAGAAAAGGAAGATGATGATGATGATGATGATGATGATGAGGAGGAGGAGGAGGAGAAGGAAAAAAACAAACAATAAACAAGAGGAGGAGGAGGAGGATAGAATGACGCAAGGTGAGGAAATAGGATATGAGAGAGAGAGAGAGAGAGAGATTAAAGCCACAACATTATCACTCTCGATTCAAGACGCTGCCATAAAGTAAACAACCCCACAGTTCAAATATTTAAACCACGTGGAGTGACCGTTAAAAACCGCTGAGCCGGGCGGACCAACGGTGAAAGTTCAAACAAAATCAAAGGAGTTCAAATATGATCTGCCCTTACCCCATCCCTCCTTGCATAAGTAGATGATGTTACGGATAGATAGATAGATAGATAGACAGACAGACAGATAGATAGACTAATAAAATACCAGTTATACAGAATACGAAATGAATTAGGTTTGTGATAATTTTTGTAGAGAATAATATACATACATAAGCATACATACATACATATACACACATACATACAAATACATACACAGACAGACAGATATGGATAGATAGATAGATAGAAAGAGAAAACTTTACAGGAGAAAGACTGAATGGCATATATTTACTAATAGAAATAGATAAATAGATTTATGGATAGACAGGTGGGTAAATTTAGATATATTAGCAGGTGTATTTGTCTATCTATCGAAATTACAGATAGATAAATAGACTGGAAATAGATGTACAAGTTGCAGATTATCAGGCGGAGAAAGAGAAAAGGGGGGATACGAACAGATAACGATTAGATAGATATATACACGAATGGAAGATACGGATAGATAGAACAGAGATAGATAGGTAGCAGATAGATAAACGGATAGATAGACAGAAAGGAAATACTGACAGACAGACATAATAGATAAACGGATCGATGCAGAAACGAATGGAAATATAGTAGGATAGACAGATAGATGGATGGATGGATGGATGGATAGATAGAAATAAAACACATACACAAAATAATAAAAATAAAACTCAAACAGACAAACAGACAGCCTTTCGAGATGGGGGCACAGAGGCAGACAGCACCATAAACAGCCAAATCCTGTTTTTCTCCCCACGTGTTGGATCAGCTGTTCCATGTAAACAAACCAGACCAAAACAAAGCCACGTGGTTTTGTTTACATCGTGCCTTCAACTTTCCTTCCGCGTCATTTTTTCATATCCATCGTTTCACTTTCATTACGCTGGTGTTATGAATCATTCTCTCTCTCTCTCTCTCTCTCTCTCTCTCTCTCTCTTTCTCTCACTGCATGACCTGACTCAGCATCACCATCGCGTTATCCGCACTTAACAGTCTCCCCAGCTTGCAGACTCAATACGTGTGTGTGTGTGTGTGTGTGTGTGTGTTGGAGCTTAGAGGTATAACAACAGCAACAGTAGTAGTAGTAGTAGTAGTAGCAGGAGGAGGAGGAGGAGGAGGAGGAGGAGTAAAAATAATAATAATAATAATAATAACAATAATAATAATAATAATAATCCCATTGCTGCAAGTCATTTAGGGAGAGGGTTAGAAGGAAATCAGGTGGAAGGATTTGGTAATGCCTGATGAGAGAGAGAGAGAGAGAGAGAGAGAGAGAGAGAGAGAGAGAGAGAGAGAGAATATACTGTACAGGCAAATATATAAAGTCTCTCTCTCTCTCTCTCTCTCTCACACACACACACACACACAATTACCTACACAAACACCAACAATGTCATTCACCAGCATCAGTTAATACACACACACACACACACACACACACACACACACACACACACACACACACACACACACACACACACACACCTATACACCCCTAAACTTCAATTGTGCGTCACGACTCACTCATTACACGCACACGCCAGCTCACGCACACACACACACACACACACACACGTGCCTTGCATAATGTTCACACCAGCCCGGTATGGTGCAGGTGTGTGTGTGTGTGTGTGTGTGTGTGTGTGTGTGTGTGTGTGTGTGTGTGTGTGTGTGTGTGTGTGTGTGTGTGTGTGTGTGTGTGCGCGTGCGCGCGCGCGCAGAAAATGTAACAGGTTTATGATTGTAGGTCTTGTGTGTGTAAATAGGTGGAACACACACACACACACACGCAACTAATCAACACTTAGACGAATTACGGATGGGAAAGAGAGAGAGAAGCACAGATTGCAAAACTGACACAGATGAGGCAAAGAAATAGATAGAATGATAGACAGCAAGTTAGAAAGGCAATAGATAGAATTACGATAGATAGACAGCCATATACACGAGGTACACCTGTAGTCATGATCATTCCTGCTACACCTCAGTGCTGGGTGGTGCAAGAGTTGAATTAATATTGTCTATCTGTCTATCTATCTATCTATCTGGCTTTCTCTCTCTCTCTCTCTACCTGTATCTCTTTATCTATGTATCTATCAATCCATCTAAATACATCTATCTATATTCTATCTATCTGCCTATCTATCAATCTGGCTTTCCTTCTCTCTCTATCTGTCTCTCCCTATCTATCTATCTATCCATCTATCTATATCTATCTACAAACAGAGGCCTTAATCACGTAAGGGGTCGTCACAAACAAATCGCCTCCATGTCGCCCTGTCCCCAGCCATTTCGCTACCTCCCCCCTCTTTCATATACCTCTCTACTCCTTCTCTTCATCTCGTCCGCGGTCTCCCCCTCCCCCTCCCTCCACCTCATTCAAATCGACTCTCCTAGTTAGTCTCTTTAACGTGGGAGTTATTTTTTATGTGACAGCAAAATGAAGCTCACTAGGAAGAGTATGGGAAGGAAGGAAGGAAGGAAGGAAGGAAGGAAGGAGAGGAGAGGAGAGGAGAGGAGAGGAGAGGAAAGGAAGGAAGGAGAGAAGGAAGGGAGGAAAGGAAGGAAGGAAGGAAGGATGGAAGGAAGGAACGAAGGAAGGAGAGGAAAGGAAAGGAAGGAAGGAAGGAATGATGGATGGAAGGAAAGAAGGAAGAAACGAAGGAAGGCAAGGAAGGAAGGAAGGAATGATGGAAGGAAGGAGAGGACACGAGAAGAGAG
>NC_137010.1:1171100-1188600 GCF_032717465.1 Coenobita brevimanus
ATACCATGCCTAAAAATGAGGTGAACTCTCTCTCTCTCTCTCTCTCTCTCTCCCTCCCTCTCTCTCTCTCTACCTTTGTGACACAGGAGGCTTGGTTGCGAGAGTGGGTAAATGTTTTAGTTCAATACGGAGCGCTCTGAGTGTGTGTGTGTGTGATAGAGAGAGAGAGAGAGAGAGAGAGAGAGATAACAGGTTTGAGGCATCCCACTGCACGCTGACCTCACAGGTGCGTCAAGGAAGGCACGAAGGAAGGAGGGAAAGAAGGAAAGCAAGTGGGTAAGAAGGAAGGAAAGAAGACAAGAAAGAAGGAGGGAAGGAAGGAAAGAAGGAAGGCAAGAAGACTGAAGGAAGGAAGGAAGGAAGAAAAGAGGGTAAGAAGGAAAGAAGAAAGGAAGGAAGGAAGGAAAGAAGACAAGAAAGGAGGGAAGGAAGGAAAGAAACAAGGCATGAAAGAAGGACGGAAGGAAGGAAGGAAGGAAGGCAAGAAGATTGATGGAAGGAAGGAAGAAAAGAGGGTAAGAAGGAAAGAAGAAAGGAAGGAAGGAAGGAAGAAAAGAGGGTAAGAAGGAAAGAAGAAAGGAAGGAAGGAAGGAAGAAAAGAGGGTAAGAGGGAAGAAAAGAAAGACGAAAAGAAGGAAGGAAGGAAGGAAAGCAAGAGGGTATGAAGGAAGGAAGGGAGGAAGGAAGGAAGGAAGGAACAAGGAAGGAAGGCAAGAAGACTGAAGGAAGGAAGGAAGGAAGAAAAGAGGGTAAGAGGGAAGGAAAGAAAGAAGGAAGGAAGGAAGGAAGAAAAGAAAGAAGGCAACAAAGAAGGAAGGAAGGGAAGAAGGATGGAAAGCAAGAGGGTAAGAAGGAAGGGAAGAAGGAAATAAGGAAGGTAGGAAGGAAGGATGGAAGGAGGGAAGGAAGGAGGGTAAGAAGGAAGAAAAGAAAAAGGAAGGAAAGCAAGAGGGAAGGAAGGAAGGGAGGAAGGAAGAGAGGAAGGAGGGAAGGAAGGAAGGAAGGGGTTAGTGAAGGAGAGGGAAGAGAAAAAAAAAATAGATGTCAGATAGATTAAAAAAAAAATCCTGGTAGGAGAGAGAGAGAGAGAGAGAGAGAGAGAGAGAGAGAGAGAGAGAGAGAGAGAGAGAGAGAGAGAGAGAGAGAGAGAGAGAAAGCAAGAACGGCCTAATATGAACGATTTGAGTGAGAGTGAGAGAGCAAGTGGGACAGAATGGTGTGTGTGTGTGTGTGTGTGTGTGTGTGTGTGTGTGTGAGAGAGAGAGAGAGAGAGAGAGAGAGAGAGAGAGAGAGAGGACAGTAACTTAAAGAACATAAAACAAGAGTAAACATATGGAAGGGAAACAAGGTGAGCGAGTTAGAGCGAGTAAGTGAGCGAGGTAGAGCAAGTATGTGAGCGAGGTAGAGCGAGTGAGTGAGCGAGTTAGAGCGAGTGAGTGAGCGAGTAAGAGAGAGAAGGGGTGGGGGGAGGTGGGGTGGGTGGGGTGATGAAAGTTAACACAGGGGGTGGTGGGGGATGGAGTGGAGCTATATAAGGGAGTGGCATGGCGGCCCCTGCACAGTCCCCCTCCACTCACCGCCCCGATCACACACTCACTCCACCACGCTCGCTGTCAAGGAGGTAGGTTACACACACACATATACACACACACACACACACACACACACACAAGGCCTTACTTCCATGTGGACCTTTGGAGAAATGGTTCGCCCTCCCCTCCCCCCACACACAAGGCCTTACTTTCATGTGGACCTTTGGAGAAATAGTTCGCCCTTACACACACACACACACACACACACACACACACACACACACACACACACACACACACACACACACACACAAGGCCTTACTTTCATGTGGACCTTTGGAGAAATAGTTCGCCCTTACACACACACACACACACACACACACACACACACACACACACACACAAGGCCTTACTTCCATGTGGACCTTAAGAGAAATGGTTCGCCCTACACACACACACACACACACACACACACACACACACACGCAAAGTGGTTCAAAAAAACAGCAGCCTTTGTGTGTATGTGTCACTGCCTTGAAAAATTCGACACAATGCTCCGTGTTTCTATACTCCGCTCACTCCAAACTGGCGTCATTACACTGTGCTAGTCACGAAGAAGTGCTACGGCCAAGGGATATATACAGTCTGCTGCAAAAGGATGAAAAAGTATCCATCAAGGTGCATGAAATGGCGGGGGACAGGGCGACATGGAGGCGATTTGTTTGTGGCCACCCCTTACGGGACTAAGGCGTCTGGCAATGGATAGATAGTGAATGAACAAATACAGGGTGACTCATAAATCAGCGCTCCACTAAAAAAAAAAAAAACACCTGGCCCTGTCTGCTGGTCTGGGCGTGGGTGTGACAGTAGGAAAAGAGTATAAAAGATGGAGGCTAGGGACCGACAACGATATATAAGCCGTAGGGGTGGCTCACTACACAATAACGAATAACGAAATAACGAATAAAGAATAACAGTAAAACGAATAACAACGAAAAAAATAACGAAATAACGAATAAAGAATAACAGTAAAACGAATAACAGAACAACGAAAAAAATAACGAATAAAATAACGAACAAATTAACGAATAACAGAACGGAGGTTGTTAGAGGGACACAAGTCAAGAGTGAGAGCAGTGGAAATGAGTTACTATTGAGAGGAGCCTGTGGAGTGACGTGGAGAGACAGGCTGACGAATGAGGATGTGAAGGAGCGTTGTGGTGTGGATGTGGATGTGATAGGAAGCGTTAGGAGGAACACAATGAGGTGGTTTGGCCATGTGGAGAGGATGGAGAGTGAGAGACTGACGAGGAGAGTGTATGTGAGTGAGGTGGAGGGGGAGGCCAAGAATGAGATGGAGGGATGGAGTGGAGAGGTGTATGAGAGAGGGGGGTGTGAGCTGGGAGCAGGGCAATGAAATGGCGGGGGACAGGGCGACATGGAGGCGATTTGTTTGTGGCCACCCCTTACGGGATTAAGGCGTCTGGCAATAGATAGATAGATAGAAAAACAAATAAAATAACGAATGACAACAGAATAACGAATAACAAATTAAGGAAAATAATGAATAACAAAATAACGTCAAAAAAAATCCGTTACCAGTCAACGAATTTAAACGTAACTCAAATTTCAAAATCTTCGTTCTGTGTCTGTTATATCCTGCCACTGAGATCTCCGTGGAATTCGAATTTTACAAACACCTCCTCCTGACCGATTTATTCCTGATTCTGCTGCGTTACTATACTGTGTTACGCCAACCAAGGGATATTAATGAGTAGCTTGGAAAATAAATCGCTAAAGGGGAGGTGTTAGGGAGCTTCCTTACCTGATACGGGGCAGAGATAGTAAGCGATAAGGAGAGGAAGTTACCTGACAACTCCTGAAGACGGTGATCAAGGCCATCTATCTGTCTATCTATCTACCTATCTATCTCTCTACCTACCTATCTATCTATCTATGTATCTATCTACCTATCTATCAATCTCTCTCTCTATGCTATCTCTCTCCCCCTCTCTGTCTATCTATCTATCGCCAGACGCCTTAATCCCGTAAGGAGTGGCCCCTTGAAATATGGCCGTGTGATATTCCTTCTTGCGATTTATCCTACGAACTTTTCCTTGCCTATGATTAAGATATTCTCCTTGGCTATGGATACTTAAGAATTATCTTATATATATTTTTTCCTGTGGTCTTTCTCTTCACAGGCTTTTACAATCTTCAAGGCAGAGAGAGAGAGAGAGAGAGAGAGAGAGTAGATTCTTTCCACAAACAACTCACATCCTCTTCCTTGTACCTCTCCAAGCCTCTATAATCATTCGTGTGGGACTGACGAACCTCACATGTACCGTATAACTCTTTACGAATTTACTGCGGTTGGGGGAGGTGGTCTGCTGTCTCGATGGACGTGGGTTCGATCCCGACTGGGGCAGGGAAGAGTTTAAGGATTTGTATTTCGTATTGAATATGGACGGTGGGTACCAGAGCCAAAGTGGTGACATGTAAAAAAAAAACGCTAATACCACTACATCATTTCTGTATGACTAAAGAAAATGAGGATGAAAGTGATGGTGATGATGATAGTGATGATGGTGATGAATGAAGAAAATGATGTGAGATGAAAGTGATGATGAACATGAATGGCTGATGTGTGATGATGATGATGATGATGATGATGGTGTGGTGGTGGTGGTGATGATGATGATGATGGTGATGGTGATGATGATGATGGTGTGGTGGTGGTGGTGGTGATGATGATGATGATGATGATGGTGATGATGATGATGGTGTGGTGGTGGTGATGATGATGATGGTGATGATGATGATGATAGGCACTTATGATGATAATGATGATAATGATGACGATGATGATGATGATGAAGAAACCGTGATAACACCTAAAACAAACAAACAAACAAACAACGCCACGTAAACAAACAAACAAACAACAACACCTAACTCCTTAATTAGACCTGGCCAGCTCAGGTGTGGGCGTGGGAAGAAATGAAGGAGCGTGGGAAAATGAGAGAGAGAGAGAGAGAGAGAGAGAGAGAGAGAGAGAGAGACTGAAATAGATTTAATTTTGTGAGAAAAAGCTAGGAGTGAAATTAAAGACAGCGGAAATATGAAAAAGTTAATTGCTTTGGCTGGGAGTGAGCAAGAGAGGATGTGTGTGTGTGTGTGTGTGTGTGTGTGTGTGTGTGTGTGTGTGTGTGTGTGTGAGAGAGAGAGAGACTCATTCCTACCTCTTACCTAACGCTCATCGAATTTCAGGGGAGGGAGGGGGAGGGGGAGAAGGGAAAGGGAGAGAAAGAAGGGGGATGATGAGGGGGAGGGGGAGAGAATGAGGGAGGAGGGGGAGAAGGGGAGGGGGAGGAAGGGAGAAGGAAAGGAGAGAGGAAGAGGGAGGAGGAGGGGGAGAGAGAGGGAGGAGGAGGGGAGGGGAGAGGGAGAAGGGAGGGGGAGGGCAGGGGAAGGGGAAGGGGGAGGAGGAGGGGGAAGGGAGAGAAAGAGGGAAGAAGAGGGGGAGGAAGATGAGAGGGGGAGGAGGAGGGAGAGAGAGAGAGAGGGAAGAAGGGGGAGGGGCTGGTCCAGTTCCGTCAGATAGAGACAAAAATTAAAATATACATAATTAACGAAAAACATATATATGCAATTCCAAAATTTCGAAAACCGAAAAAAAAACAAAAATATCTCGAAATAAACAATCACAATAAATAAATAAATAAAAAAAAAACACAGAAAAAAAAAATGAAAAATAAAACAAAAAAAAATAATTAAAAAAAAGATAAATAAAAAAAATAAAAAAAAATATAAGATAAATAAAAAAATAATAAAAATACAATAATAAACAAATAATAATAATAATAATAATAATAATAATAATAAAATCCAATAAATGGTGGTGGTGGTGGTGGAGGGGCTGGGTCAGGTGGTCTGGGAATGGTCTTGCTAACAGGTGAGGTCCGGGAGTGGAGAAAGCTGCATAGACCTTGATCCTGCAGTGGTCTGATGATGATGATGATGATGATGATGATGTGATGATGATGATGATGATGTGATGATGATGATGATGATGATGATGATGATGTGATGATGATGATGATGATGTGATGATGATGATGATGATGATGATGATGTGATGATGATGATGATGATGATGATGATGATGTGATGATGATGATGATGATGATGATGATGATGTGATGATGATGATGATGATGATGATGATGATGATGTGATGATGATGATGATGAGGAGGAGGAGGAGGAACAGATGGTGGTGGTAGTGATGATTATGATGATGATGATGATGATGAGGAGGAGCAGGAGGAGGAACAGATGGTGATGGTGGTGATGATGATGATGATGATGATGAGGAGGAGGAGGAGAAGGAACAGATGGTGATGGTGGTGATGATTATGATGATGATGATGAGGAGGAGGAGGAGGAGGAGGAGGAAAAGACAGTGGTGGTAGTGGAATAATGATGATGATGATGATGATGATAAGGAAGAGGAGGAAAAGATGGTCTCTCTCTCTCTCTCTCACTCCCCCCCCCACACACGTTTCCCCTTAAAAGAGAATCAGTGTTAAGAATGCTATCTTTAAATTCCGCTCACTTTCGAACGAGCCCTCTAGCCTGTTGGAGAGAGAGAGAGAGAGAGAGAGAGAGAGAGAGAGAGAGAGGGTGGGGCAGTTGTTGTGAGGATGCAAGGGATGGGGTGTGGGTCTTGGTGCAGTATTGGTGATGGTGGTGGTTGTGGCAGCCATTAGGAGATGAACCAGACCGCGACACACACACACACACACACACACACACACACACACACACACACACACTAACTCAGCATCACTCACACAATTCAATGCTTCCTTTTTCCTCAATTATCTTTCCGTTGTTGCTACCCTCTCTCTCTCTTCTCTTTCCCTGTCTCTTTTATTTCCTTCCATCTCTCTTCTTCCTTCACTCTCCCTTCAGCCATCTCTCTCTCTCTCTCTCTCTCTCTCTCTCTCTCTCTCTCTCTCTCTCTCAGGTTACCTCCCTTGTTGTTTTCACGGATCGTATAACACATCTTCCTTTCACTTCCCTCGCTTTCTTTCCTCTCTCTCTCTCTCTCTCGTCTTTTCGTGGCTTCGAATCGCTGAGCGTAAGACAAATTAATAATAATAATAATAATAATAATAATAATAATAGCAGTTGTAGTAGCAGAAGTAGTAGTAGTAGTTGTTGTTGTTGTAGTTGTAGTAGCAGTAGTGGAAATAATAATAATAATAATAATGATAATAATAATAATAACTCTAGTAGTAGCTGTAACAATAACAATAATAAAACAATTACAACTAGAACAATAATAATACCAGAAAGAAAGAAAGATAAAGAAAGAGAGGAATAATACAAATTTTATTACGAAGAGAATTAGAATTGAGTGATTTCAACGCGCCCGTAGGTAGTGATCTACTGAGTCGATTTAAATGGCTTCCTCCGCGATTTAAATGCAAATGAGGGGCGGGGGAGAGAGAGAGAGAGAGAGAGAGAGAGAGAGAGAGGCGGGTAGGAGGAAAAAGGGTAAGGTAACGAAGCCATGAAGGAGAAAAGGAAAGAAAGAAGGAAGGAAAGGAGGATGCTAGGCAAGTAGGAGACGAGAGGAGGTAAGAAATGAAGAAGAGTAGGAAGGGAGGGAGGAGGAAGAGAGAAGGAGAGGAAGTGGAGAAAGGAAGGGAGGTAGGAGGAAGAGAGAATGAATGAAAGGAAGTGGAGAAAGGAAGGGATGGAGAGAAATTACAAAGGAAAGTATACACGAAGAAGCCCAACGCGCGCACACACACACACACACACACACACACACACACACACACACACACACACACACACAGATGCAGTAGATATATCCAAGGCAATTTATCTTTCGTATCAAATATATTCTTTTGTATGTTATTTATATCTCCATAACATCGATTAACTTACGGAGGGAGAGAAGGAAGGAAGGGAAGGAGGGAGAGAAGAAGGAAGGGAAGGCGGGAGAGAAGGAAGGGAAGGAGGGAGAGAAGAAGGAAGGGAAGGAGGGAGAGAAGAAAGGAAGGAATGAGGAAGAGATAAAAGGAGAGAGAAAATAGACTGATGGATAGATGAGAGAGAGAAAAAAAAGATAGATGGATGGATGGATGGATGGAAGAAGGGAGGGAGGGGATGGAGGATGGAGGTAATGGAGGGGAGACAATTGGAGGGAAGGCACCACGCCCTCCCTCCCTCCCCCTTCCCTCCCTCTAAATGCTACCTTCTCACGCTTTCCTCCCTCCTCCCTCCCTCCCTTCCTTCCTCCCTCCCTCCCTCCCTCCTCAGTGACCAACCCATATGTCTGATGGGAATTGCCACACTTTCTTTACTGTCTGTCTGTCTGTCTGTCTCTCTCTCTCTCTCTCTCTCTCTCTCTCTCCCATCATCCTATCCATCTTTCTCCTAATCCATCTATCTATCTATCTATCGAGCTAATTCTTTACTGGCATCTCACCCCTTTTCTGTCTATCTGTAAATCTATCTATCCGTCTGTCTATATCAATTTATACATCTATCAATATTACCTACCTATATCTATCTGTCCATCTATCCATCTATCTATCTATCTACTTCAGGGTAGATATACTGAATGCACAAGTCCTTTCTCTCAACCCTCACACTAACCCTATATAAGATAACCCAAGAATATTATGTACAGACAGTGGGGGTTGGTGCCAAATGGGTGACGGACTGAAAATCGCAGCTAGAGACAGGGAAAAAAGGGCAACTGTCTAGATTATGACGTTTATCTATCTGTATATCTATTTTTTATATGAAGGAGTCTATCTATCATTTATCTATCAATATTTCATGTCTATCTATCCATCTATTTATCTATCTATCAATCATCTAACTGTTTTGTGTACCATGTTATATAATTATTTAGTTTTATAATTATTGTCGTTATTATTATTATTATTACTGTTATTATTATTATTATTATTATTATTACTACTACTACTACTACTACCGGTATTTTTATTATTATTATTAATATTATTCTACGTCAATCAATAATTCTATCTACTTAACTTTATCTATCAAGATATTTATGCATCTATTTACTATCTATCTATCTATATGTATCTATCTATCGAATTCACTGCCATTTCAACTACCTACCTATCTATCTATCTACCTATCCATTCATCTATCCACCCATTTCATTTGCATATTCATAGAGCAATTAGAGAGAGAGAGAGAGAGAGAGAGAGAGAGAGAGAGAGAGAGAGAGAGAGAGAGAGAGTCCCTAGGTGAGGATGGTCCGGAATGTTGATGGGAGTACGGTCTTGTGCGCAGGGTGGTACTGTGTGTGTGTGTGTGTGTGTGTGTGTGTGTGTGTACTCATGCTTATGTATGTATGTGTAAACGCCCTTGTGTGTGTGCATGTGCGTGTCTATGTACATGTTAATCAGTGTCTGTGTGCTTAGTATACATGTGTGCGTATCTGTGCCTGTTCTTTCCTACTTTCCTCCCTCCTCTATCTCCTCTCCTCCTCCTCCTTCTCTTCTCCCTCTCCTCCTCCTTCCTTCTCTTCCCTCACCTCTCCTTCCTTCTCTCTCCCTCTCCCTCCTTCACTTCTTCCCTACCTCTTTCTCCTTCCTTCTCTCTCTCTCTCTCTCTCCTTCCTTCATCTTGTCATCATCATCATCCCTTCCTCCTCCTCTTCCTCTTCTTCTTCCTTCCCCTCCCCCTCTTCCTCCTCCTCCTCCTCCCCCTCCTCAGACAACGACCTTACACTTCCTTCCTCCCTCCCTCCCTCTCCTCCTCCCTCCTTCCCTCCCTCCTGTCCCTCTGACCTTGGCATTGCTCTCTCTCTCTCTCTCTCTCTCAAAACAGCCACCTAAATTCCCTTGATTACTGTGACGGTGTGTGTGTGTGTGTGTGTGTGTGTGTGTGTGTGTGTGTGTGTGTGTGTGTGTGTGTGTGTGTGTGGAGTGGTAGTACCGGCACCCCACAGCACTTCCGATTGTGGGTGGGGTGGGATTGATATTACGGTCACCTGGACACACCTGCACGCACGCGCGCACACACACACACACACACACACAAATACACCCTCCCATACACTATGCCATCAAGTAACTACAATTGCGTACACACACACACACACGCACACACACACACACCGCACACACACACACACACACACACACACACACACACACACGACAAAAACAAGCCCATTCATCTCCTTGTCTCAAAGAAAGAAAAAAAAATATATATGGGTTGACCAAGATGGGTGCACTGAAGCCACAATGACGAGGTGTTCCAATATGGCGGAGAGAGAGAGAGAGAGAGAGAGAGAGAGAGAGAGAGGGGGGGGGGGACAAACAATTTAAAGGAAAGCCAGCGGTCAGAAATATCATCGGTAAATGACATGGTATTTCTAGGCCAGGGTGTGTGTGTGTGTGTGTGTGTGTGTGTGTGTGTGTGTGTATGTGTGTGTGTGTGTGTGTGTGTGTATGTGTGTGTGTGTGTGTGTGTGTGTTCTTTTGTTAATTTCTTTATTAATTCGTGACTGGTGTTGTTTTGAGCTGTGGGTCTCTCTCTCTCTCCCTCTCTCTCTCTCACTCCTCCAATTCTCTTCCCTATCCCTCTGTCTTTTTCTCCTTCCCTCCCTCTCTCTCTCCTCCTCCTCTCTCTCTCTCTCTCTCTCTCTCAGTACCGTCCCGACTCCAAGACTGTGGTGGTCGTAGTAATGAGGCTACTTTGGGTATGGTCTCATTCTTCGTGCGGTCCCTTATTTTCCAGCATTTTCAACCGTCCTCTCTTGTTTTCGGTCGTTTCCTCTCTTATTTTCGGTCGTTTTCTCTTATTTTCGGTCGTGTTCTCTCTTGTTTTCGGTCGTGTTCTCTCTTGTTTTCGGTCGTTTTCTCTCTTGTTTTCGGTCGTTTTCTCTCTTGTTTTCAGTCGTTTGCTCTCTCGTTTTCGGTCGTTTGCTCTCTTGTTTTCAGTCGTTTTCTCTCTTGTTTTCGGTCGTTCGAATTTAAACTTCAACGAGTACCGATGTCAACGAAGAATTCCATTTCAAATAAGAGGTCGTTAAAATAGTTAAAATCGTTTCTTTATATATTTCCAAGTTAAACTTCAACGAGTACTGATGTCAACGAAGAATTCCAGTTCAAATCCTACCTATCTATCTCAACGAAGAATTCCAGTTAAAATCCTATCTATCTGTCAACAAAGAATTTCAGTTCAAATTCTATCTATCTATGCCAACGAGGAATTCCAGTTCAAATCCTATCTATCTGTCAACAAAGAATTCCAGTTCAAATCCTATCTATCTGTCAACAAAGAATTCCAGTTCAAATCCTATCTATCTGTCAACAAAGAATTCCAGTTCAAATCCTATCTATCTGTCAACAAAGAATTCCAGTTCAAATCCTATCTATCTATGTGAACGAGGAATTCCAGTTCAAATTCCATCTATCTATGTACGTAGGCTGCTTCCCCCAAAGAGAGAGAGGTAGCCGAGACAACACACACACACACACACACACACACACATTTATTCGCATCTTTTCAAATTAGAGGCCGTTAAAACCGTTGATATTAGGCGCATTTGAACCATGCAGGTCTTATCGGTCAGCAGATCCTGTTTGTCAAGTGGGCAGCATTCTCGACACGGCAAAAACACGCCTGGGTCAAGATCTGGCGGGGAAGAGGAGGGCCGGCAGGAAAAAATGAGAAAAATAGAAGGAAAAAGAAATTAAAGAGAAGAAGTATTGAGAGAAAAACGAAAAGTGTGGAAAGATGGAGGTGAGAGTTTTTCCTGAGAGAGAGAGAGAGAGAGTAAAGTTTCCGTGATTTTTACTGAGAGAGAGAGAGAGAGAGAGAGAGTAACGTTTCCGTGATTTTGAGAGAGAGAGAGAGAGAGAGAGAGAGAGAGAGAATATTACCCAATCCATCCAATAAAACACCTAAGCACAACCATCACTATGCATTAACCAACAATCACCCATTCATAACTACAGGGTGATTCGTGTGCTTCGGGTACGGCTCCAGGTAGCGTTATCAGTGTCTACCCTACAACATTTATTCATTCCCTACTACCACTACCACAACAATATCTACCCTACATCATTTATTCATTTCCTGCTACCACTACCACAACAAATATCAACCCTGCATCATTTATTCATTTCCTACACTCACTAAAACAAAAAATATCTACCCTACCTCATTTATTCATTTCCTACTCCCACTACCACACCCGCGCCCACACCAGCCGACTGAGCCGACCCCGTAACACAGTCGATACGGTCACATGAGTTCCTGTTGAAGTAATTTAGAGATCATTGTGTAAATATAATTACTCTCAATTAACGACAGATGCATAATTAGTGTCTTACAAGGAGGCCTATAATTGCCATCCAGTGACATGTGGCAACTGGATCGAGTGAGGTGGAGGGGGAGAGAGGGAGGAGAAGGCCAAGGAAGAGATGGAGGGATGGAGTGGAGAGGTATATGAGGGGTGTGTGAACTGGGAGCAGGGGAGTGAAATGGCGGGGGGACAGGGTGACGTGGAGGCGATTTGTTTGTGGCCACCCCGTATAAGGGATTAAGGCGTCTGGCAAGATAGACAGATTGACAGATGGATCGGGAAATTGCCAGTCTCTGCGTAATGGCGGTTCATTTAAACTTTTCTCGGTCAATTTCACTTAACAATTATTATTTTTCCCGTTGCATGACATGGCCGTTACACAAACACCGTTACAAATTCAAACTTAATCACAAACTACCGTTCTTCGTAACACCAGTTCGTCTAACGTTATTCTAGTTCATTTGCTAACATCCCTCCACCATTACGGAGGGCACGCAGCACCGTATAGTAAACTCTCATCCCTTTTCTGTCCAACACCCTAATGCAAGAGTTAACCATTACTCCCAGTCTATTCATGTATGCAACAGGTGAACTCTGGAACTGTCCTCCTCTGTCTATATTTCCTACTGCCTATGACCTCCAGTCTTTCAAACGCAGTTGTCCAGGCATCTCGAAAGGAACGGATGTTGAATTTGGCTCTATTATCTAGTTTTCAATTTTTCTAGTCTATGGTTCCTTCTCCCTTGCATTTAAATATCTATATCTATCTATCAATCTATCTATAATATTTTCTAATACCACAATAAGTCCCCACAAGACATATGGCCAACTTAAAACATATAATTATCTTTGAAAACTACTAATGCCGTCCCCGATGCGAGATGGAGCAGCTAACCAAAACAAAGCGGGTTGCCAGATGCCGCCACGCACCCCAACACCGCCAATAACCTAGATTTTCTTTGATCGTTAGGCTATCATCGTCACTGGAGAGAGAGAGAGAGAGAGAGAGAGAGAGAGAGAGAGAGAGACTGTTATACACCTAATTGCCCGGGATAATTGCTTCCTCAATCTCGTCAACTCAGCACCCGTTTTTGAACCTAACAACACGGGGGCAGGTTTTTAGACGCGGGTGATTATCGTTTTTTAATCCAAGAAAGAAGGAACCAAAGGCCAGTAGCCCGCAAATCGTTCCTTCCAAGAAAAAACAAAAACAATACAAAAGAGAGCCAAATTCAAGATCCGTTCATTTCGTATTTTCATATTTCCCCAAAGACATGTAATCAGTATCTTAGCTTGTCTTTGCCTCTATTACTTTAAAGGATGATGATGATGATGATGATGATGATAATAATGATGATGATGATGATGATGAAAAAATAAAGATGAATTCTGATTTTTTTTTCTGAACTGACAACGTATAATAAAAAAAAAATCAAGTGTTATTTATCAACATGCAATAAATATCTAACTACAGTTTTATATCCCTTATATTATTCTACTATTTTCAAAACAGGTAAAATAAAGGTGATTTTTATTTTGATTAATTAAATGCATGAGGTATCGTTCTTTACCTAAATCTGGCTCAGGTTTTCGTCCTTTTGCGGCTTATTTCACGCAGCTCAGTGGCAGAATAAGACAGCACTACGGCCCTATATCCTTCCCATAGCACTTCTTCGTGATTAGCATCATACACTAGACTTAACCTATTCTTTCAACTTTCATCAACGCAAATAATTTTAAAAAAAAATCCTCAGTGAGCAAAATCGGCTGAAATTACGAAGAAAGTGGTAAATCAAGACGCCATTTTTTTTTTTTTTTACGAGGATGAAAAGAGAAAGGAAAAAAAAAAAAGTCATACACTAAATTCCTAAAGCATTCAACTTACATCCGAACGCCGCCATTAGCCTCGATTTCCCGCCAGGCAAAAGTGGAGATTCCGTACCAAACAATTTCGGCTCTTTCATTCACTCGCCATTCCACTTATCGTTCGTGGTCCACCGGGAAATCCAGTCTACTTTCTTTGCCGAGGCCGAATGTGACGTTGGTGGAGGCGGGACCTGCATTATGACCGAGCGCGGGGCCGGGATGGTTAAGTGGGCCGAAGCCTCCACAAACCTGTTTACATTTCTCCCGCCGCAAAAGCCTCCTGACGCCGGGCGGGGTTTGGGCGGCCGCAGGTACGTCTCTCCTGCGGTCTTCTGCGGCGGGATGCGGGATGGAGAGACGGAGGAAAGGAGAGAGAATTGCGGAAGGGATAAAAGAGGAGTGAGAGAGAAGGATGAAAGGAGAATGAGATACAGAATGCCACTAAGGGATGAAAGAGATGAGTGAAAGAAGGATTAAAGGAGAATCAGATACGGAACACGACTGAGGGACGAAAGAGGAGAGAGAGAGAGAAGGATAAGCTGGGAATCAGATAAAGAACACGAATGAGGGATGCAAGAAGAGAGACCAGGAAAGAAAGACTGATTATTTAAAAAGATTATAAGACTCAATAAAGATCATTCCCGCCGTAAAACACAAGTAAAAACAGAATGGGGATAAAATACACAATTCGACATACATTAATACATAATAATACAATAATAAAAATAGGCATCTAGTATTAAGAGAGAGAGAGAGAGAGAGAGAGAGAGAGAGAGAGAGAGAGAGAGAGAATAAGGGAGTGAAGGAAGGATGACAATGAGAAATGGGAGAGGAGAGAGAGAGAGAGAGAGAGAGAGAGAGAGAGAGAGAGAGAGATCCCCCAACCTCACCATATAACCCCCAAACCTCACATTCCTCCACCAAATCAACCCCCAATCAACCTCCATCTCCCGCGTTGTTGCTTAAGCAAGGGGGGGTGAGGGTGTGGGGTATGGGTGTGTGGGTTGTATTGTTATGGTAATGTGGGTGTTTGGGGGAGGTGTTGGCGCGTGTGTTTTGTGTGTGTGTGTGTGTGTGTGTGTGTGTGTGTGTGTGTGTGTGTGTGTGTGTGTGTGTGTGTGTGTGTGTGTGTGTGTGTGTGTGTGTGTGTGTGTGTGTGTGTGAAAGAGAGAGAGAGAGAGAGAGGGGGGGGAGAATACTCTGTGTGTGTGTGTGTGTGTGTGTGTGTGTGTGTGTGAAAGAGAGAGAGAGAGAGAGAGAGAGAGGGTTGTGAGAATACTCTGTGTGTGTGTGTGTGTGTGTGTGTGTGTGTGTGTGTGTGTGTGTGTGTGTGTGTGTGTTTACATGTAAACGTAAGAACTCAAGGAACATGTGTATATCCATGTCTGTCTGTCTGTATGTACGTATGTCAACTCTCCGTATGTAAGTCTATGTATGTATATATGTATGTCCGTACGTAAGTGTGTACCAATCAATTAACCTACATGACATAATTGGCTGGTAATTACTGAACTAATGACTCATTGTAATTGCCATCGATCTGTAATTACGATATTGTCTTGGTTTGTGTTGTTTGTTTTTGTTGTTGATGCTGTGTTGTTTTTGTGGTTATTGTCTCTCTCTCTCTCTCTCTCTCGTTTTTATTTGTCTTGCTGGTTCTTTTCTTCTGTTTCTTTGTTTCTTGTTTTATTTATTAACTTCCTACGCTCATTCTTTATTATTATTATTATTATTATTATTACTATTATTATTATTACTATTATTTTACTTTTATGACTATTATCATTATCATCATTATTATTACTATTACTATTATTATTATTATTATTATTATCTTTATTATTATTGTTATTATTATTATTATTATTACTTTTCACTCTACTTGTTAATGTTTTTATCACTACTAAAAACACGGCAGCTGCGGCCAACTCTGGAAACAATCAAACAAACAAACAAACACAATAATTACACACACAATTATAAACGCACACAAACACAGAAATCTCTCTCTCTCTTTCTCTCTCTCTCTCACACACACACACACGCACACAGAATACATACAATTCTCACACCACCACTACCACAACTACAACCATTGCAATTACCACCATCGCAACTACCACAACTACCACCATCGCAACTACCACAACTACCAACATCCTGCTCTCCAACTGAAACTAGGGAATGTAGTACACGTGGCTGGGGGGGAAGAAAGCTAGTTCACTCTCTCACTCTCTCTCACTTCACTCTATCTGTCTTCATCTCTCTCTCTCTCTCTCTCTCTTACATTTACCTCCTTCCTGCTATTTCCTTTCCTCCCTCCCTCCCTATATCTCTACTCTTCCTCCCTCCCTCTTATTTCCTCCCTTCCCTCCCTCCCTTTTCCTTACTTTCTTTTCTTCCTCTCCCTCACTTCTTCCTTCCCTCCTCCTCTTCTTTTTCCTCCTTTCCTTCTTCCCCTTTTTCCTTCCTTCCTCCCCTCCTATCCATCCCTTCTTTCCTTCCTCCTCTTCCTCCCTTCCTATTTTCTTTCCTCCTTCCCTTCCTTCCTCTCCCTCCCTCATTCTTTCCTACCTCCTCCCTCTTTCCCTCCTCTCCATTCCTTTTTCCCTCCTCCCTCTCTCCTTCCTTTTCTTTCTCCTCTTCCTCTCCTTTCTTTCCTTCCTTTCTTTCTTCCTTCCTTTCCTTCCCTTTTCTTCCTTCCCTCTTTCCTTCCCTTCTTCCTTGCTTCCTTCCCTTCTTCCTTCCTTCCTTCCCTTCTTCCTTCCTTCCATC
The DNA here is from genome assembly GCF_032717465.1 of Coenobita brevimanus. Taxonomy (NCBI): domain Eukaryota; kingdom Metazoa; phylum Arthropoda; class Malacostraca; order Decapoda; family Coenobitidae; genus Coenobita; species Coenobita brevimanus. The sequence goes on from NC_137010.1 coordinate 1,187,654, forward strand.
CCATCTTCCTTCCTTCCTTCTAAACCAATTACAGGCCAATTACCTATTAGGCCCCAGTACTAAGGTGTAACATATGGTTAGCGCTCTCTCTCTCTCTCTCTCTCTCGGCTACGTCTATCTATCTCTCTCTATATATCTATTCATTTATCTGCAGTTCTCTCTCTCTCTCTCTCGCTCTCTCTCTCTCTACTTTCTTACATATCTGCGGTTAAGGAATGTTTTGTGTTCAGACCAGACCGTTTAAGAGAGAGAGAGAGAGAGAGAGAGAGAGGGAGAGCAATAACCACACCTGCCTCATTACCATCACTACCACCACCTTGACAACACACATTCATTGTTGTCAGCACTGCCGCTACTGACAACCACAACTACCAACATTACTACCATAACTACCAACATTACTACCACAGCAACCAACATTACCTTACAATTACTAACATTACTACAACTACCAACATCACCACAATTACCAACATTACCTTACCACAACATCCTTACTACCAACATTACTACCATAACTACCAACATTGCTACCACAACAACCAACATTGACTTACCGCAACACATCCTTCCTACCAACATTACTATCACAACTACCAACACTGCCTTACCACAACACATCCTTCCTACCAACATTACCACCATAACTATCAACATTACCGCAACTACCAACATTCCTACAACTACCAACACTACCACAACTACCAACAAAACCTCACTACCCTTCCCAACAATGCCTCAGCTACCAACATTACCACAACTACCAACATTACTTCCACAGCCATCACCATCACAGCCACTCCAACCCCCATCGCAACCACAACTACCACAATTACCACCATCGCAACCACAACTACCACCATCGCAACTGACACCTAACTACCAACATCTGACAGTCACATCCCATGCTGACACTTCAACTATATTTCCTTGGCTGACAGGCGGGA
>NC_137010.1:1196100-1198600 GCF_032717465.1 Coenobita brevimanus
CTTTACAATAGACAAGGCACGACTGACACTCTCTCTCTCTCTCTCTCTCTCTTCATGAACAACCTAATTCCCTCCCTCCCTCCTTCCCCTCCTCCCTCCCTCCCTCCTTCGAGACAGTACCATTGTTGTCAGGTAATCTCTCTCCATCTTGGACGTGGGAGGTCGCCGTGGGGAGGGGGAGGAAGGGAGGGAGGGAGGGAGAGATGGAGGGAGGGCAAAATGAAGGAAGGAAAAAAATGTCGAAGGAAGGAAGGAAGGAGGGAGGGGGAGAGATTAAAGAGGGTAGAAGTGAGATGTGAAGGAAGGAAAGAAATATATGAAGGTAGGAAGGAAGGAAGGAAGGGAAGGAGAGAGGAAAGGAGATGAAAAGAGAAGGGGGAGGAAAGGAGAGGAAAGGGGGAAAGAGAAAACGGAGGTGAGGAGAGAGGGCGGAAGGAAGGAAAACGGGAAGAACAAAAAGAGGAAGAGGAGGAGGAGGAGGAGGAGGAAGGAAAGAAGTAATATGAGGATGATGAACGCTGAGAAAAAAAAAACTTAAACAAATCAACAAAGAGAAAGTTAAGAAGTGAATGAAGGGAAGGAAGAGACGACAGGAGAAAGTGAGGAGATGGAAGAGAGAGAGAGAGAGAGAGAGAGAGAGAGAGAGAGAGAGGAAGACGAAAAAGGAAGTGACGGAAAAGAATGTGTCGAAGATATATGTATGTGTGTGTGTGTGTGTGTGTGTGTGTGTGTGTGTGTGAGAGAGAGAGAGAGAGAGAGAGAGAGAGAGAGAGAGAGAGAGAGAGAGAGAGAGAAATACTGTAAACGCATCAACAAAACCTTAAAACATTTCTGGTACATGATAGGAGAGAAACTAAGAAGGGAGGGAGGGAGGAGAAGGAGAGGCAGGGAAGGGAGAGAGAGGAAAGAAGGGGAAGAGAGAGGGAGGCAAGGAAGCAGAAAGGAGAGAAAGAGAGGAAGAAGAGGGATAAATAAGAAATAAAGAGATGAAACGAGAAACAGCGAAGGATAAATAAAATAATGGATAGAGGGAGGGAAGGAGGGAAAGGGGGGAGAGGGAGGAAGATAGGGAAGGAGGGAAAGGGAAGCAAGATGGAGGGAGGGAGGAAAGGAGAGAGAGGGAGGGAGAGGGAAGGAAGGAAAGTGGAGGGCAAAAATATGGCTTATGTATGGAAATTAGTCTCACGCATATATAACGAAACACTCATGAGAGAGAGAGAGAGAGAGAGAGAGAGAGAGAGAGAGAGAGAGGAAACAGCAAGCAAGGAAGAAAGTAGGATGGGAGGATATCGCTGAAAAGAGAAACTGGAAAAGAAAGTGGAAAGAGAGAGAGAGAGAGAGAGAGAGAGAGAGACAGATAGACAGACAGACAGACAGAAATAATTGCTTTATATTTTGCTCAACACACACACACACACACACACACACACACACACACGCGAACAAAAACGACAACACACAATTACAACACAAACATACATTACAAATAACACTCACAGTCTATCTATCTATCCATCTATCTGTCTATCTATCCATCTATATATCTGTCTATCTATCTACCTAACAAACAAACACAAACAACAAAAACACCTCACACTAACACACCTTCTTCCCGTCACCTTTCACCCACATCGCAAAAAAAATAAAGAAAAAAAAGAGAAAAAACATAGGAACGGGTATCTTGGTAACACTATACCATTGTCACCGCAATGAGAGAGAGAGAGAGAGAGAGAGAGAGAGAGAGAGAGAGAGAGAGACTCGTTCGTTCGTTCAAGGGCAAGGACTAAAATATAAAGACAAACGTACCCACTGCGAACCAACACAACGTTATCACTAAATCTGACGGCAATCTAAACCTGTTGAGAAATTTATACAAGTGATAATATAATAATAGATGACGTAACAAAAGAATAAGAATTGTACAGACGATAACACCACCACCAATATTTATATAATAAGTATCTGCTGTGTCGACACGTGCTACTGTTTACATTACGACTCGATCAGGTGATGTAGCACGTGGTTTTGTTTACATTTTGACTCGATCAGCTGATGTAGCACGTGGTTTTGTTTACATTATGACTCGATCAGCTGATGTAGCACGTGGTTTTGTTTACATTTTGACTCGATCAGCTGATGTAGCACGTGGTTTTGTTTACATTATGACTCGATCAGCTGATGTAGCACGTGGTTTTGTTTACATTTTGACTCGATCAGCTGATGTAGCACGTGGTTTTGTTTACATTGACTCAATCAGCTGATGTAGCACGTGGTTTTGTTTACATTATGACTCAATCAGCTGATGTAGCACGTGGTTTTGTTTACATTATGACTCAATCAGCTGATGTAGCACGTGGTTTTGTTTACATTATGACACGATCAGCTGAGAGAACGTTATGGCTCTGTTTATATTAAGACTCACTCAGCTGAGGTAGCACGTGGTTCTGTTTACATTACGGTTGAATCAGCCGATGTAGCACGTGGTTCTGTTTACATTACG
>NC_137010.1:1203600-1221100 GCF_032717465.1 Coenobita brevimanus
CTCTCTCTCTCTCTCTCTCTAATCTGTCTATCCATATCTATCGATCCAACTGCCTGTGTCTATTTCCTTGTTTATCTACCTAAGTACATGTCTAAATATCTATCTATCTATCTATTTGTCTATCTCAACATCTACTTTATCTATCAATCTAAATTTACCTCCCTGTCTATATGGCAATGTCTATCTATCTACCATCTACTTTTCTATCTATCTATCTATCTGTATATCTGTCTATCTATGCATAAGGCTTACTGCATATACATTACCCTACTTACATACTGAATAAACATCTACCTACTTACCTACCTACTTACTCACTAGTATGCTTATCTGATACACTTACCTACATGCCTATCTACCTACCTGCCCATCTACATACCTACCTACCTACCAACCAGTGTATTTACCTACCTAACTACCAATTAACCTTCCTACCTACGTACCTACCAACGAACCAACATGCCTACCTACCTACCTACCACCTGTTCCACTTACACACCTGGCAATTAGCAACCTTAAGCCGCCAGTCTGGTCATGCCTGTCCGTCTGTCTGTCTCATTTTCCCTCCTTCAATCCTTCATTCGTTCCTTCCTTCCTTCCACTCTTCCTTTCCTCCCTCCTTCCTTCCCTCCTTCCTACTTTCACGAATATTCAACCTCTATCTTTCTGTTGCCTTCATTCTCTCTCTCTCTCCTCTCTCTCTCTCTCTCCCTCTCTCTCATCTGTTTTTACGACGAAGAAAAAAGAGGAAGGAAGGAAGAAAACGAAGGAAAGTAAGGAGAAAGAAGGAAGGAAGGAAGGAAGGAGAAGGGAAAAGAATGAAGGAAGAGAAAGAGGAGGAAGGAATGAGGAAGGAAGTAGGAAACGAAGGAGGAGGGAGGGAAGGAGGGCGGGAGGGAGGGAAGGAGAGAAAGTGCATCAGAGTGCTTGTTGATGAAGAGAGGGAGGGGAGAGAAAAGGGGCAGCTGAAGGTAAGTAGGTAAGTAGGTAGGTAAGTAGGAAGGTAGGTAGGTAAACAGGTAGGTAGTGAGGTAGGTAAGTGAGGAAAATAGGTAGGTAGGAGGCAGGCTCATATAGAAGCAGGCAAGTCAAGGCAGTAAGTAGGTGAGCAGGTACGTAGGTATGTGGGTAGGTAGGAAAGTAGGTAGGTAGGTAAGTAGGCAAAGAGGTTGGTAGGTAGGCAGGTAGGTAAGTAGGTAGGGAGGTAAGTAGGCCGATTGGAAGACGAGGGAGAAAAACTTGCAAGACTAAGAGCAGAGAGAGAGAGAGAGAGAGAGAGACTGTGATAATAGCCTGGGAAAACACACACTTCATTACCCAAAGTTTCACCACCATCATCATCATCATCATCATCACCATCACCACCACCACACACATCATCACCACCACCACCATCATCACCATCATCACTATAACCACCACCATCATCATCATCATCACCACCACCACCGTCACTAGAATCATCACCACCATCACCACGCACATCATCACCACCACCACCACCATCATCATCACCATCATCACTATAACCACCACCACCATCGTCACATCATCATCATAATCACCACCACCACCATCACCATCACCATACCATCACCACCACCATCATCATCATCATCATCATCATCATCACCAGGTGTCGCTCTAGTTGCGGTCAAATCTTGCGGCCTTGCTTTGCGGAGATGCGGCTTTCCTTGCGGTCTCTTGTGCGGTGATTTAGCGTTGTTTGAGGGTGATTGGGGTTGTTAGAGGGTGATTAACGATTTGGCTGGTTGTTAGAGAGTGATTTGGGTGTTAGAGGTGACTAAAACTAGCTCTCAATCTCTCTCTCTCTTTCTCTCTCTCTCTTGCGGGTCATTACGCGAACAATTTCCCTCTAATTACACCACATCATCGTAACGGCCAGACAGTAATTACACCTGCGCGAACTAGCCAATTTAAAACATATTCCTGAGGCCAATAGTAGTCGCAGTAGTAGTAGTAGTAATAGTAGTAGTAGTAGTAGTAGTAGTAATAGTAGTAGTAGTAGTAGTAGTAGTAATAGTAGTAGTAGTAGTAGTGGCAGAAGCAGCAACAGTAGAAATAACGCAGTAGTTGTGATAAAAACAATGCCACCAATATAACTAATCTTACTACTACTACTACTACTACTAATAATAATAATAATAACAGATTGGATGATGGACGGACGGATGGATGGATGGATGGATGGATAATAATAATAATAATAATAATAATAATAGCACCACCACCACCACCAACAATAAGTGTCTGATCAGGCAAAGAAAACGGGATGAAGACAAGGGCAACTCAAGTATCTGACCTGTTTTCCTTCCTCTTCAATGCTCTAACAAGGCCTGACCTCTAACAACCCCCCCCAATCACCTAACAACCCCCCCAATTACCTAACAACCCCCCCAATCACCTAACAACCCCCTCAATCCCCTAACAACCCCCTCAATCACCTAACAACCCCCCCAATTACCTAACTACGTCATTAACCATCGTCAGCATTGTTAGCCTGCATACTCCTAGGTCATCTAAGTGTATGGAGTCTAGTGGTGATTAGTGACAATTTAACTTGTGATCGTGAAGCTGTCTCTCTCTCTCTCTCTCTCTCTCTCACACACACACACCCTATCCTTGACCCCGTACCTACCAACTATACTCCTTTCACCTTAACTTGGCCCAGAATTTCGTCCATTGTCAGTCCGTACGTACAGAAAGTCGCTCAGTCTGCTGGTGTGGACGCGGCGTGGCAGTATCAGAAACATCCATACTAGTGTGCCTTACTTATACTACTTATATTCACACTACCAAGGAATCACACTTACCGTAGCTGTGAAAGTTGGAATAGAGACTGACTAGGAGAGAAAGTCCCAAGTGAGGCTAATATTGAGACGTGGAGAGCATGGTTTAAGTGTAGCGGTGGTGCTAGTCACGAAGAAGTGCATTATCGTTATCGTTCTCCTTCTCCCCCCCCCCTCTCTCTCTCTCTCAGCAACATAACCTACTACCATCGTTGAGTCTGCCTACTTACGGCGCTTTCATTGCCTTTACTTACAAGCCTACCTACTTACCTACCCACCTACTCCTCTAAATGTATATACTGTATATCTACTTACAACACTACCTACTTACCTATCTACCTACTTACTATTTCTTTCCTTCTTTCCCTCCTGCCTTCTTTTCCTTCATTCATATCCCTTCCTCCTTCCCATCCTTCCATCTCTCCTCCTCTCACTCCTTTCTCCTTCCATTTCCTTCCTTCCTTCATTATCTTCTCTCTTCCTTCCCTCCTTCCTTCATCATCTTTTCTCTTCCTTCCCTCCTTCCTTTCCTTCCTTCATTATCTTCTCTTCCTTCAGTTTCTTCCTTCCTTCTTTCCCTCCTTTCACGCCTTTTCTCCTTCCACTTCCTTCCTTCACTCTTCCCTCCCTCCTTCCTTCATTATCACTTCTATTCCTTCCCTCCTTCCTTCAGTTTCTTCCTTCCTTCCCTCCTTCCTTTCCTTCCTTCCCTCCTTCCTTAATTTCCTTCACTTCCTTCCCTCCTTCCTTCCTTTCTCCCGCTTAGTCTCCATTAATAACACGTGCATGCAGACCTACATACAGCTTTCTACACACACACACACACACACACACACACACACACACACACACACACACACACACACACACATACGCACACACCATAACATACCTGATCTTACCTGTAGTCATGTACACACTCCATGAACGTCTCTCTCTACCTCCCTCTCCCTCTCTCTCTCAGAAAGAGAGAGAGAGAGAGAGAGAGAGAGAGAGAGAGACCTAATGTGATCATATCTAAACGAACTCACACGTCCACACAACATTCACCCTCTCTCTCTCTCTCTCTCTCTCATCACACACACACACACACACACACACACACACACACACACACAGTACTGGTGCACACGGAGGGATGAATGGATGGATGGACAAGAAAGAAGGAAGAATGGATGGTAAATGAACAACTAAGAGGAAGGAAGCAAGGCAGGAAGGAAAGAAAGGAAGGGAGGAAGGAGGGGATGGATGAAGAAAGGAAGGAGGGAGGGAAGGATGGATTGATGGATGGATGGATGGATGGATGGATGATGAATGGATGGATGGATGGATGAATGAATGATGAATGGATGGATGGATGAATGAATGGATGGATGAATGAATGAATGATGCATGGATGGATGGATGGATGAATGAATGAATGAATGAATAAATGAATGAATGGATGGATGGATGAATGAATGAATGAATGAATAAATGAATGAATGGATGGATGGATGAATGAATGAATGAATGGATGGATGGAAGGATGAATGAATGAATGAATGAACGAACGAACGAATGAATGAATGGATGGACGAATGAATGAATGAATGAATGAATGGATGGATGGATTCTGATATACATGAATAGATAGATAAACAGATAGATGAATAAATAGATAGAAAATTAGATGTATTAGTAGAGGAGGAGATGGAAGGAATGAAGAGAGAGAGAGAGAGAGAGAGAGAGAGAGAGAGAGAGAGCGCTTGCAATGCGTCCATGCAACAACTGATCAAACACATTCACTTATTTGCAATCCTTACACACACACACACACACACACACACACACACACACACACACACACACACACACAAGACCAGTGATCCGTATTACACATGTACGAACAGACACAACAACTCTCTCTCTCTCTCTCTCTCTCTCTCTCTCTCCTATTTCATCATATTTTTATTTACTCTCTCTCTCTCTCTCTCTCTCTCTCTCTCTCTCTCTCTCCTATTTCATCATATTTTTATTTACTCTCTCTCTCTCTCGCTCCCCTTTCTCACAAGGTGAAAGCAAAGGGGAGAGTGCCAAGGCCGCTGTGCATACCGATATGGCGAGAGAGAGAGAGAGAGAGAGAGAGAAGCGGGAGGAGGGAGGGAAGAAGTGAATGGAGGGAGGGAAGGAGGGAGGAAACGAGAGCAAGTCTGTCCGAATTTACCCGGAGGGAGGGAGACAAGGAGGGAGGGAGGGAGGGAAAGCGAAAGACCATATCCAGCTGTGAGGAAAGAAGGGAGGAAGAAGAAGAGGAAGGAGGAGGAGGAGGAAGAGGAGGAGGAAGAGGAGGAGAAGGAAGAGGAGGAGGAAACAAAGATGCAGGAGGAAGAGAAGGAAGGAAAAGGAGGGAAAATAGAATGAGAGAGAGAGAGAGAGAGAGAAACCATTAATTATAAAGAAAGTTGTAATTTCTTCCCTAAACGGATATTTCCAGGTTTTTCCTTCACTTTCATATTTAATCTCTCTCTCTCTCTCTCTCTCTCTCTCTCTCTCTCTCTCTCTCTCTCTCTCATTTTCCCTTTCTCTATTTCCTTCTCTGATTCGTCTCTTTCTCTCCTTGTACATAATATTTTTGTCGTCTTTCTCCTTCTTCTTCATATCATTATTATTATTATTATTATTATTATTAGAGTTAGTATTATTATTATCCTCTTTCTTTCCTTTCCCTCCTCCTCCTCCTAATAATAATAATAATAATAATAATGACAATAATAATCATCATCACCATCCTCCTCTTCCCCAAACTTCTTTTTTCTCTACGTTCCTCCTTCCTTCCATCATCTCTCCCTTTCTCTTTCCTCTCCATCATCATCACTATCACTCTCACCACCCTCCTTTTCCCTCCAGAATCTCTCAGCTTCCTCTACGTTCCTTCCTTCTCTCTCTTCCTCCTCCTTTCATCATCATCATCATCATCACCACCATCACCCTCTTCCTCTACCATCATCATCTTTGTAACCATCATCCCCTTTCTCTCTTCTTACCACCTCCTCTCTTCCCTCTCCTTTTATCGTCACTATCTCTTCCTCTTCTCATCACCTCTTCCATCTTCCTCCGCTCTCCTCCTCTCTTTCTCCTCTTTTCATCACCTCTTCCATCTTCCTCCGCTCTCCTCCTCTCCTTCTCCTCTTTTCACCATCTCTCTTCCATCTTCCTCCTCTCTCCTCTTTCTCCTCTCTTCACCCCCCCCCCTTCCAATGTTTTCACCCTGTATATCCGGGAAGGGACCCCATTGGCCGGCGCCCAACACGTCTCGCCCAATCACGCGCCAAGAATTCAAAGCGAGTGAGATCGGCCTGTGACGTCACGCTGGCCCAACGGTTAACTGATCCCCCCCACGCCATTTTTTTATGTATATTTAAAGTTTCCACATTTTTTAGAGATTTATTTTGATTTATTACAAGGCTTCTGATTTCTTTCGCAAAATATTAACACCTTCTTTTATCTTTTTAAATTAACGTCGCGTATCATCTGCCTGTGACGTCACCCTTAGGCCTTTTTTTTTTTTAATTCATAGTTTCCTTATTTATTTTTAGGCATTTGTGGTATTTTGCATTTTTTAAGCAATAAAGAAGGAACCCAAGGCCAGAAGCACGCAAAATTGTCCCTCCAAGAAATAAAGGAAAAAAATGAACAAGGCGGAATTCAAGATGGCTTCTAGTATGTCACATAAATATTAATCTTTTTTTTTATTTTCTTATTTATTTATTTATTTACGAGTCACGTTACACCTGCCTGTGACGTCATGCGCCCACCTGGTCAACCGAACCTCTCATATTTCTTTCCAAATTTCTTGCCATCTATCTGTCTATCTATTGCCAGACGCCCCAATCCCGTACGGGGTGGCCACAAACAAATCGCCTCCACGTCGCCCTGTCCCCCGCCATTTCACTGCCCTACTCCCAATTCACACCCCCCTCTCTCATATCCCTCTCGACTCCATCCCTCCATCTCATCCTTGGCCTTCCCCTCCCTCTCCCACCCTCCACCTCACTCACATACACTCTCCTCCTCAGTCTCTCACCCACTCACATACTCTCCTCGTCAGTCTCTCACCCACTCATATACTCTCCTCGACAGTCTCTCACCCACTCACATACTCTCCTCCTCAGTCTCTCACCCACTCACATACTCTCCTCGTCAGTCTCTCACCCACTCACATACACTCTCCTCCTCAGTCTCTCACCCACTCACATACACTCTCCTCCTCAGTCTCTCACCCACTCACATACTCTCCTCGACAGTCTCTCACCCACTCACATACTCTCCTCCTCAGTCTCTCACCCACTCACATACTCTCCTCGACAGTCTCTCACCCACTCACATACACTCTCCTCGTCAGTCTCTCACCCTCCATCCTCTCCACATGGCCAAACCACCCCAGTGTGTTCCTCCTAACGCTTCCTATCACATCCACATCCACACCACAACGCTCCTTCACATATTTCTTGCCATTTATATATATTTTTATGGATATGGAGATTTTCAGAATATATATTAACCTATTCAAGTGAGTTTTTATTATTTTAACATATATTTCTCCGTATTAGTAATTTTCGAAATAATTATCTTTCTCATATATGGATTCGGTTTCCCAGGCAATTATTATTATTATTATTATTATTATTATTATTATTATTTTATATTTATCGATTTCTTTATATTTTTTGCATATATCTGACTTTTTTCATTATTCTTAGTACTTTTTTCATCTATAATTTTTGGAAGAAATTAATATATATATTTTTTTTTAATATTTATTCTGAGTGTATTTTCTAAGTGATCATTTTTATTTTAGGCCTACTTTATTTAATTTATTTATTTATTTATTATTATTATTATTACTATGATTATGATTTTCTAGTATCATCCTCATCATCATCGTCATTATCATTAGTAGTAGTAGTAGTAGTAACAGTAGTAGTAGTAGTAGTAGTAGTAGTAACAGCAGGAGCAAAAGTAGTAACAGTAGTATTAATAATGATGATAAGAGTAATAATAATAATAATAATAATAATAATAATAATAATAATCTCTTTACACACGTTGTATTAGCTTTCATACTGTTACATCATATTATTATATTTATTTACCGAAGCTAAAGGCAGACGGTTTTACTCAGCTTAGGAAAATACCTGGGTCTGTTCCTGAGGGTTAATTACAGGTGGGCGGAAGTGTGGACAGGTGTGAAGTGCTTTATTCTTAGAGGTGTGGATTATTTGTTTACTTCCTGGTTGAGTAAATAATAAACAAGTGTACGAGAGGGAAGAGATATAAGGAAGGAAAAGATAAACAGACAGATAGATAGATAGATAGACAGATAGATATAGATAGATAGATGGATAGACAAATATAGACACAAATATATAAGACAGAAAGTGAGATAGACACGCGGATCCGTAGACATAAATAGATACATAGATAGATAGATAGGTAGGTAAAGAGAGAGAGAGAGAGAGAGAGAATGAAAGGAAAGCCTAAGGAAAAAGAAAGGGAGGGTTACTAGGTTAAGAGGAGGAGGAGGAGGAGGAACTGAGAGCCAAGACAAGGATGGAGAGAAAGTGAAGTGGTATAAGGAGAGAGAGAGAGAGAGAGAGAGAGAGAGAGAGAGAGAGAGAGAGAGAGAGAGAGGAAACAAGCAAAGAAAGATTAAATATGGAAAATAAGATTGACAAGGATGTGTGTGTGTGTGGTGTGTGTGTGTGTGTGTGTGTGTGTGTGTGTGTGTGTGTGTGTGTGTGTGTGTTAGGTCAGGAAGAGAGCTATCAACAGCGAAGGAAGGATGGATGGATGGATGGATGGATGGAAGGAGGGAAGGAAGGAAGGAAGGAGGGAAGGAAGGAAGGAAGAAGAGAATAGAATCAGCCTGAAAGACGGAAGATGAAGAAAGAGAAAGGAAGAGAGAAGGCAGAGGAGTAAAGAAGGAAGGAGGGAAGCAAGGAAGGGAGGATGGAAGGAAGGAAGGAAATAAATCACAAAAAGAGCAAAGAGAGCACGGTAGAGAGCAGAAGAGAGCAGCGTAGGCACGAAAGAAAGAGAAAGGAAGGGAGAAAGTAAAGAAAGAGGGAGAGAGGGAGGGAGGGAGGGAGGGAGGGAGGGAGGGAGGGAGGAAGGAAGGAAGGAAGGAAATACATCACAAAAAGAGCAAAGAGAGCCACGGTAGAGAGCAGAAGAGAGCGGCGTAGGCATGAAACAACACAAAAACCAGACTAGAAATCTGCCAACTGACCTCATTGACCGTCTACATGTGTACGTTTCTGTGTGCGTGTCTGTGTAGGTATATGTGTAGGTTGATCCACGTGTGTGTGTGTGTGTGTGTGTGTGTGTGTGTGTGTGTGTGTGTGTGTGTGTGCGCGTGTGTGTGTGTGTACAGTATGTGACTAGGATCAAGTGGTGTGTGTGTGTGTGTATGTAAATATGTGTGTACAGAACAGGTGTGTGTAGAACAGGTGTGTTCAGAACACGTGTGTGTAGAACAGGTGTGTATAGAACACGTGTATGTAGAACAGGTGTGTATGGAAAAGGTGTATTAAGAACAGGTGTGTGTGTGTATGTGCGTGTGTGTAAACAGGTGTGTGTAGAAGAGGTGTGTATAGAACAGGTATGTAAAAAGGTGTGTGTAGAACAAGTTTACGAAGAACAGGTGTGTATAAAACAAGGGTATGTAAAATAGGTATGTGTGTGTGTGTGTGTGTGTGTGTAATGAGGTGTATGTAGGGTAGAACCGGTATGTGAACAACCCACTACACATCCATCTATCTATCTATCTATCTATCTACCTGTCTATCAAGCTACTTTCGAAGCTATAAATCTGCCACTTAAAGACTCTCTCTCTCTCTCTCTCTCTCTCTCTCACTTTCTTTTTCTATCTATCCATATGTCTCGTTTAATGCTTGACTATCCACACCTTTAACTATCTATCTATCTGCCTATCTATCTATCTTTATCTATCATTCTATCTGCTCTCCTTTCATCTATCTATTGATCGATCAGACTGCATCCTTATGGTGCCATCATTTATCTATCTATCTGTGTGTGTGTGTATGTGTGTGTGTGTGTGTGTGTGTGTGTGTGTGTGTGAGAGAGAGAGAGAGAGAGAGAGAGAACTTGACCCATCTTAACCTCATAGAAAACGTGGCTCGCACCTCGCATCTTCCTCTATATTCCTCTCTTTATCGTGCTCTATCTCTCGCTCACATTTTCTCCTTTCTCACTTCTTCATTTCGAGTGTGGAGGACAGGAGCGTGAAATTCTTGTGCTCTCTCTCTCTCTCTCTCTCTATCTATCTATCTATCTATCTACTGTATCTATTTCCACTGTCGCCTGTCTCAATCTTTCTATCAATGTCTACCTTACTATCTTTTCATTACATTCTCACCTTGATTCCCCCTCCTCTCTCTCTCTCTCTCTCTTACTCAACCATTAACCACACCTAATTGCCTCGTTTCAAAATCCATGTTATTAATTACATAAAATCAGGCCAATTAGGTCATAGGTTATATGTTAATTACTCTCTCTCTCTCTCTCTCTCTTTTATATCTATCATTTTACCTACCTATCTTTGTATCTCTATCCATCTATCTATCTACCATTCTACCTACCTACCTATCTATATATCACTCTCTCGCCCTCTCTCTCTCTCTCTCTCTCTCTCTCTCTCACACACACACACACACACACACACACACAATTTTCTTTCTCACTTTATTTTCGCATGTGGAAGGTGTGTGAATCTCTCTCTCTCTCTCTCTCTCTCTCACACACACACACACACACACACATTTACTTTCTCACTTTTAAAATTCGCATGTGGAAGAAGTGTGTGAATTCTCTCTCTCTCTCTCTCTCTCTCTCTCTCTCTCTCTCTCAAAACGCCAACTCATCCCGGATTCACGTTAACAAATCCCACCTGCTCCACTCACCGTGTATAATGTCACTCAAACCAACTATCAGCCACACGAGAGAGAGAGAGAGAGAGAGAGAGAGAGAGAGAGAGAGAGAGAGAGAAATAACATTCCTGACTGCAGAATACTTGGAGAGAGAGAGAGAGAGAGAGAGAGAGAGAGAGAGAGAGAGAGAGAGTTATAACATTCCTGACTGCAGAATACTTGAAGAGAGAGAGAGAGAGAGAGAGAGAGAGAAAGAGAGAGAGAGAAATAACATTCCTGACTGCAGAATACTTAGGGAGAGAGAGAGAGAGAGAGAGAGAGAGAGAGAGAGAGAGAGAGAGAGAGAGAGAGAGAGAGAAATAACATTCCTGACTGCAGAATACTTGGAGAGAGAGAGAGAGAGAGAGAGAGAAAGAGAAATAACATTCCTGACTGCAGAATACTTAGGGAGAGAGAGAGAGAGAGAAATTTCATTCAAACCACCTATCAACCACACGCGGTTTTATGCAGAGAGAGAGAGAGAGAGAGAGAGAATCAGCTTCCACGTCACCAAAATGTACGTAACAGAGACGGGCCAACGGTGTGTAACAAGCCTCGGGCGTGACGCGTTACGACACATCACTCGTAAAAGTTGTTACAGTAACGTTACGACCTGCGCTGAGAGAGAGAGAGAGAGAGAGAGAGAGAGAGAGAGAGAGAGAGAGAGTAATAACATTCCCGACTGCAGAATACTTGGTGTGTGTGTGTGTGTGTGTGTGTGTGTGAGAGAGAGAGAGAGAGAGAGAGAGAGAGAGAGAGAGAGAGAGAGAGAGAGAATTACATACTCTCCACCCATAAAACACCAAAAGTCTTCAAGGCACAATAATAATAGGAAACAAACAATGTAATATCTGCCAAGGCGCCTTAAAAATTTTCGCCAAAGTAATGCTGTATTTTGCGGCGCACATCTTTTACGAATCTTGTGTGTGTGTGTGTGTGTGTGTGTGTGTGTGTGTGGTCAGAGCACGTGTCCAGCTCACCCAGGCGTAAAAAAGTATAAGAAAAGAAGAAAAAAATGAAGGGTGGGTTTATATCTATCTATCTGTCTACCTGTCTATCTATCTATCTTGCGCGCTCAACTTACATACGGAATGCGATGAGAATTTTGTGTACTGAATGTATGGTGGTGAAGAGGAACGCCTTCACGCGGTGGTTTAGTAAATATAAGAAGGTGACGGACCTGCGCAGCTACAACTCCCTCTCCATCCCACTCAATTCCCTCTCCATCCCCCTCAATTCCCTCTCCATCCCCCTCAATTCTCTCTCCATCCCCCTCAATTCCCTCTCCATCCCCCTCAATTCCCTCTCCATCCCCCTCAATTCCCTCTCCATCCCCTCACCTTCCAACAGCACCAGTGGATTTGTGATTGAAACACGTGTAGCAATTTAAAAATGAGATGTGGCAACGTAGGGATTGTTTACCTTCAAAATTTCCACGTGGCTTAGTGAGATGTGGCAACGTAGGGATTGTTTACCTTCAAAATTTCCACATGGCCTAGTGAGATGTGGCACGGCAGCGATTGTTTACCTTCAAAATTTCCACGTGACCTAGTGAGATGTGGCAACGTAGGGATTGTTTACCTTCAAAATTTTCAACGCGACCTAGTGAGATGTGGCAACGCAGGGATTGTTTACCTTCAAAATTCCCCCACGTGGCCAAACATGCTTACCCAGGGATCAAAGAGCAGATATTAAGGTGTTGAGGTATTGAGGTAATGGACTGTTGACTCTAGACATTTAGAGGTGGGTTGTCATATTAACACCAGCATCCGGGACTTCTCTCTCTCTCTCTCTCTTTCTGTGTGTGTGTGTGTGTGTGTGTGTGTGTGTGTGTGTGTGTGTGTGTGTGTGTAAATAAGAAACAAGCCTGTGTTAAAAGCTCCCATCTCTCTCTCTCTCTTTCTGTGTGTGTGTGTGTGTGTGTGTGTGTGTGTGTGTGTGTGTGTGTGTGTGTGTGTGTGTGTGTGTGTGCCCTGTCGAAAGCACCCCACATTCTCTCTCTCTCTCTGGCAGTTTCCCCTCAACTACCAAATGGAGGGGTGGAAGGGAAAGCAGGAAACATCTTAACCCTTTGACTGCCACAAACACCAACTTAACCCTTTCAGACCCATGACGTATAGGGTTGTCTGTAAATAGCACTGCACTACACACACCTGGGGTCTCCCGTGTTGAGGGAATGGCTCGGGCTGCTGGTGTGGGCGCGGGTGTGGTAGTGAGTCGGAAATGAATGAAGAGGAAGTGGTAGTGGGAGTAGGAAATGAATATATGATGGGAGATAGATACCGACAATTCCAAACCGTCCCCGTAAAACACAAGAAAGCACCCGGCGAAGTGGAAGAGGAGCGCTATTTTTGGACAACCTTATATACTTAACCCCTTGAGCTCCAAAAACCTTTATTTATCTGAGAAAAGAGAGAGAGAGAGAGAGAGAGAGAGAGAGAGAGAGAGAAAGGGGAGAATCTAGTAAAATTATTATTATTATTATTATTATTATATTACTATTATTATTATTACTATTATTATCATTATTACTATTACTATTATTATTATTATCTTTCCTATATAATGAACAGTCAACATCAATATAAAATAAGTAGATTTACTGCACAAATCCTTCAAATCATCCCAAACTTCAGAATCTCAAGAATCACATAAACACTTCCATTTAATAATACCAAAAGAATTAGGACCAACTTTCTATCATATAAAAAAAACGAATATACTAACATACATACACACAATCTCAAAATTACTAGTATACATCCATTTAATACACCAATTTCAGGACTGTCTACCCCTCAAAAAAAAGCACACACACACACACACACACACACACACACACACACACACACACACACACACACACATTTACCATCTCAAAACCACAAACTCATCCATATTAAATACCAAAATGTTTATGCACAACTTTTTACCATTTCAAATAACTAATCACATTCATTCACTCTCTCAAAATCACACACACACACACACACACACACACACACACACACACACACACACATCCAATTAAAATACCAAACTCCTTAAGGGCGACTTTCTAGCCCAATAAAAAGAAGATTCGTTTAAAAGGGTTAGGAATCACGCTTTGTGCGCCTTTATTAAACGTGCTGGCGACGTGTGGCACCCCAGGCGTGTGACGTCACTTCCGCGTGCTCCCCCTCCCGTTTAAAGCCATCATTTAGTGCATTGAGTGTTGCATTTCTGCCACATTATTATTATTATTATTATTATTATTATTATTATTATAGGCGAGATTGGGAAGGAATTAGTGGTTGTAATAATAATAATAATAATAGTAATATCTGTAATATTGATACTACTATTACTACTACTAGTAGTAGTAGTAGTAGTAGCAGAAGAGGAAGAAGTAGTAGTGACAGTAGTAGTATAGTAGGGTAGCAGTAGTAGTTGCAGTAATAGTCGTCGAAAAAGCCTAGACTACTACTACTATTACTACTACTACTACTACTACCACACACGAAGCCAGCCCCGTATAATCTAAGTGCTATCATTCGTATAGCCTATGCAATTATACAAACTTCTCACCTTTAATTAACCTTAGTTCTCACCTGTTATACGGTATAGGGTTCCTTATACACGCTCTCTCTCTCTCTCTCTCTCTCTCTCTCTCTCTTCTTACATATCTTCACATCTACATATCTATCTATACATCTATTCACTTAGAGGATGTATTAATAGATTCTCTCTCTCTCTCTCTCTCTCTCTCTCTCTCTCTCTCACACACACACACACACACACACACACACACACACACACACACACACACACACACACACGCCAAGTACACATAAGCCACTGGACCGAGATGAAGTTTGCGCGCGAAATAGACAAAAACACCCGTAAATTTGGCGAATTGGCGTGGGAGTAAAACCTGGGATTGGAGAAAAAATGTGGAGGGAGTGGAGGCAATGTGGATAGAATGTGGAGTGACAGATAAAAGATATAGATAAGAAAATATAGACAGATAAAGATGTGGATGGATGGATGGACATTAAAGGATAGTCTTGTTCTGAAATTTCTTTTAATATAATAGTCTTTCGTCGAACCAATTCACGGCACGCACGCACGCACGCACACAAGCACACATACACACACACATTCACGAGAGAGAGAGAGAGAGAGAGAGAGAGAGAATGTGTGTGTGTGTGTGTGAGAGAGAGAGAGAGAGAGACCATGGGATAAACCAGAAGATAAACGCAGAGAAAGCGACTTAAGGAAAAAAAATATGAATAGAAAACTGGGAAGAAATACAAAGACGAAAAAGAAAATGGAATGTGGAGAAAGACAAATGAAAAATAATAAAATAAATACATAAAAACTGAAAAAAAAAACTCACTAAAATTACTATGGATTTTATTTATACACCTATCTACTTCTTTATCTATCTATCTATCTGTTTATCTGTCTATTTATTGCCAGATGATCAAGTGAGGGGCGGCCACAAACAAATCGCCTCCGTGTCACTCTGTCCCCTGATCATTTGCCTGCCCCCACTCCAACTTTCACCCCCCCCCCTCATGTATCTTTTTATTTCATCCCTCCATCTCATCCTTGGTCTCCCCCTCCATCTCCCTCGCATACACTCCCTCCATCTCATCCTTGGTCACCCCCTCCATCTCCCTCACATACACTCCCTCCATCTCAGCCTGGGTCACCCCCTCCATCTCCCTCGCATACACTCCCTCCATCTCAGCCTTGGTCACTCCCTCCTCCCCTCACTCACATAGGCTACACTCCGTCCATCTCATCCTCGGCCTCCCTCTCCTCTTAGATTCATTCATTCACAGGAGACAAAGAATCAGTAAAGGAAAGAAGAAGGGAAGTAAAAAAGAAAAAAAAAAAATGTCTCGCAGATCTGGCAATAAAAAGAAAATGGGAAAAAGCTAACACACAAGGGGGAACTGACTCATATTTGGAGAGAAGAAGAGGTCAGGTCCGGATCATTAAACTTGCCTTTGGTTTTGACCTCACGTAAATGGCAAGGGGTCAGGTGAAAGTGGTTGGGGGAAGGGCAGGGGAGGGCGAAGGAAGTGGGGAGGGGAGGGGAAGGCGAAGGGAGTGGGGAGGGGAGGGGAGGGGGAAGGGAAGGAGGGGGATGGCAGTGGCTGTGTCTTACGCTGCTTTCCTCTTAATGTGTCTCTGATCTCGTGTCTCTCTTGGTGTGGAAGGGGAGGGGAGGGGAGGGGAGGGGGAAGGAGATGAAGGGGAAGGGGGAAGAGGAGGGGAGGGGAGCGGGAAGGAGAGGGAGATGACGGGGAATGAGGAAGAAGAGGGCAGGGGAGGGGGATTACAGAGGATTACATAGGAATGAGATGAAGGGGGAAGAGGAGAGAAGGGGAGGGGGAAGGAGAAGAAGATGAAGGGGAAGGGGGAAGAGGAGGGGAGGGGAGTGGGAAGAAGGGGGAGATGAAGGGGAAGGGGGAAGAGGAGGGGAGGGGAGTGGGAAGAAGGGGGAGATGAAGGGGAAGGGGGAAGAGGAGGGAACGGGAAAAGGGAGATGAAGGGGAGGAGGAAGAGGAGGGAGGGAAGGGGGAAGGAGAGGGAGATGAAGGGGTAAGGGGAAGACGAGGGAATGGGAAGGGGAAGGGGAAAGAGAGGGGGAAGGGGAAAGAGAGGGAGAAGAGGAAGGGGAGGAGAGGAAAAGGGGATGAAAAAGAAGAGAGAGAAGGGATGAGGAGGGAGAGGGAGGGAAGAGAGAGGGGAAGGAGAAGGGGATGAAGGGGAAGGAGGAAGAGGAAGGGAAGGAGGAGGGAAGGGCAATGAGAGGTCTAGGGCTGGCTTCTTCTCAATGTGTCTCTGATCCGTCTCTTTAGGTGCAGAAGGGGAGGAGAAGGGTAAGAGGGGAGGAAAGGGAGGAGAGGGAGAGGGGAGTGGGAAGGGGGAGTAGGAGGACGGGAAGGGGGAATGAGAGGGGGGAGGGAGAGGGGAATGAGAAGGGGCAAGGTAGTGGAAATATCTAGGGTAGGCGTCCTGTTAATGTCTCTGGCCTCTCATCTTCCTAGTGTGGTGATATTAAGTGGAATTTAATGGCGGATAATGCGAGGGATTATCAGCGTTATCCGGCACGGAGAGAGAGACAGAGACATACAAAAGAAATAGCAGAGAGAGAGAGAGAGAGAGAGAAAGCATGACTGGCTATGCAAGGTAAATATCAGGCTAGAGAGACAGAGAGAGAGAGAGAGAAAGAGAGAAAGCATGACTGGCTAAACAAGGTAAATATCAGGTTAATGGCTTCACCTTGATCTTGACCTCTGACCTGCAATAATAATGCGTGTGTGTGTGTGTGTGTGTATTTATGTATGTATGTATGTACGTAGGTGTGTGTATGTATGTATGTATGTATGAATGTGTATGTATGTACGAATATGTATGTATGTATGAATGTACGTTTCTGATGTGTGTGTGTGTGTGTGTGTGTGTGTAATCTCGATAAAATAAGCATACACACTGCTAAACACATACTCTCCCCAACACACATACCCACACACAAACACATTCCACTTCACACACACACACACACACACACACACACACACACACACACACACACACACACACACACACACAATAGCACGGAAGCGGGATATCCTGGAAGAAACAAATTATTTTAGACTCCCCTTTTTTGCACCGACCCCGCGCGACCGAGAGGCGGAGAAAACGGAAAATTAATTGACGACA
>NC_137010.1:1223600-1256100 GCF_032717465.1 Coenobita brevimanus
TCTACCTACCTACCTTCCTACCCACCTACCTCCCTCCCTCCCTACCTACAGTCCATGCTCATCTAAACACATCATCATCACCATCATCCTAATCATCACCATCATCATAATCATCACCATCATCATCAACATCACCGCCACCACCACCATCATCATCAACATCACCACCACCACCACCATCATCATAATCATCACCATCATCATCAACATCACCACCACCACCATCACCATCATCATCATCATCATCACACCCTTACGCCTCAGCTTGCCATCTCAGTGTGTCTGCTTGAGCGTTTGCTAGTGTGTCACCCTGCTTGAGTACTAGGGTGAGTGTGAGTCCCTGAGTAACTGCTTGAGTGTGAGGGTAAGTGTGTGCTAGAGTGACTGAATTTTAAGTGTGATATCATACTCCAATACATTTGAGATTTGGACCTAGAATTATATATCATTTTTTTTATCACAAATTAGAACTAGAAAAATAGAGAGAGAGAGAGAGAGAGAGAGAGAGAGAGAGAGAGAGAGAGTGTGTGTGTGTGTGTGTGTGTGTGTGTGTGTGTGTGTGTGTGTGTGTGTGTGTGTGTGTGTGTGTGCGCGTATGTATGTATGTATATGTACGTGCTTAAGTGCCTGCGACCTCCCTGCAAATCTCCTGCTTATCTCTGTGGTCATTTGCATGTGTGTGTGTGTGTGTGTGTGTGTGTGTGTGTGTGTGTGTGTGTGTGTGTGTGTGTGTGTGTGTGTGTGTGCTGAGTCATGCTTGCTATTGTTTGTGAAGGAACTCTCTAGAACCGACCCTTGTCTTACTTGCCCACCTACTTACAGACCTACCTACCCACCTACCTACTTACAAACCTACCTACCCTACCTATTAACCAACCAGCCTATCAATACACCTAGCCTCTTTACCTGCCTACCTACTCTTTAGCTCACTACCTACCTACCTACTTACACACCTACCCTTCTACTTACCAACGTACCTACTTACACATCTACCCTTCTACTTACAACGTACCTACTTACACATCTACCCTTCTACTTACCAACCAACCTACCATACACCTAACTTCCTTTCTACCTAAGTACCTACCTACCTACTTACAAACCAACCCTGTGTACTTACCTACCAATTACTCTAATCATTCAACCAAACTACGCATTAAAGCATCTACCTACAGTACCTACCTACCTACTAACCTACCTACTTACCGACCACCTTGTTCATACACGTACTCCATTACCTACCTACCTTCCTACCTACCTGTTTATCCACTACCTCCTCTTACTAATTTCTCTCTCTCTCTCTCTCTCTCTCTAAAACACTTCTTTGAGACACCTTTCATTTCTCCTTCCCTCTATCTACCTGTTTATATCTATCTCCTGTCTGTCTGTCTGCCTCTCTCTCTCTCTCTCTCTCTCTCTCTAACTTTCACACACCACCAATATGCAAAAATGGCTTCCTTATGCAAATCACAGGCAGAGCACTTTCCTCTGCTCTCTTTATGGTCTGCTGGCACTGAGAGAGAGAGAGAGAGAGAGAGAGAGAGAGAGGTGGAGGGGAGTATGGACTGTGTATCTATTTTTTTTTTATCTATCCCACTTAAAACTGTGTACTTCTCTCTCTCTCTCTCTGGCTTCCCTCCAAATCAATCCCTCCATCTCTCCACCTTCCACACGCACATTCTCTCTCTCTCTCTCTCTCTCCATATCCACCAACCACAGTCACTCACTATCACTCTATCACACACAATCCTAATGTACCCTCACCTCTCTCTCTCTCTCTCTCTCTCTCCCTCTTCCTCTCTCTCTCTCTCTTTACGCCTGAGAAGCATTACTGCCAAAGAAATTAGAAACAGATAAAAAAACAGCCTCCATCTACCCCTGTTATATGATCTTTATTTATTTATCTATTTATTGGGGGGTAGTCAGGATTCCATGGGCTTGGCTGGCGAATAAATGAGTGTCTGGTCCAAACTTCAACATTTTTTCAATTACTGCAAATCAAACACATTCTTCCTCACATGCCAAATATAACTTAATTTTCACCCATCGCAAACCAAACCCCATCACTTTTCACACCGCCCAACACAAACCTAATCATTTCTACACATTCACACTTCAACCACAGTTTTTTTTTTTTTCGCTTTCATATCTTTTCTTTTCTCACGTTAAACTCAATATTGTCACATCAAACCTATACAATAATTTTTCTAATCATTTATCACATCAAACCTAATAATTTTCTAACACCGACGCACTCAGTGATGTATCTTTGCTTATGTTTTATTTTTTTATTTTTCCCAGATGGCTCGCTGGGTGCTACTTATAACCCTGGCTGCTGTAGTGAGGGCCGAAGCCGAGGCCGACCCTGACTACCCAGCTGCACGTCCCCCCACCAGCTACGGCCCCCCTCCTGCCCCAGCCCCTAGCTACGGTCCCCCTCCTGCCCCCGCCCCTAGCTACGGCCCCCCTCCCGCCCCCGCCCCTAGCTACGGCCCCCCTCCAGCCCCCGCCCCTAGCTACGGCCCCCCTCCAGCCCCCGCCCCTAGCTACGGCCCCCCTCCCGCCCCCGCCCCTAGCTACGGCCCCCCTCCCAAGCCTAAGAATACCTGTCCTAAGAAGTGCTATGACAAGACTGTTTACTCTACGATTACTAAGACGGCGAAGGAGCATCACACCCACTGGAATACAGAAAACCAGGTCGGTGATGATGATAAGCAATAGTAATAACAGTAGTAACGAGTAATAATAATAGTAATAATGATATAATAATAATAATAATGATAATAAACATGGTCAGGCCAGACAGTGAAAGGAAGATGTACGGCTCAGAAATTTCCTCCACACTACCGGGTACACTGAGGGGATTCTAATGTCCACTCACTCCACCTCACTCCCAACCCACTCCACCTCCCTCCACTACCCCTCTCCCTCCACCACACCCTCTCCCTCCACCTCACCCTCTCCCTCCACCTCCCTTCAATAACCCTCTCCCTCCACCACATCCTCTCCCTCCACCTCACTGACAACTCATTCCATCTAACCCTCTCCCTCCACCTCACTGACAACTCATTCCATCTAACCCTCTCCCTCCACCTCACCCTTTCCCTCCACCACACCCTCTCCCTCAACCTCACCCTCTCCCTCCACCACACCCTCTCCCTCCACCACACCCTCTCCCTCCACCTCATTCACACTCTACCTCACTCACCCCACCACCTAACCCTCTCTCCCTGCACCTCGTTACAGTACGTGCCTACTACTCTCTACAAGTACATGACGGAGACGCTGTACTATCCGACCACCGTTGTACAGTACGAGTTTGTTACGCAGCCACTTCCGGACCAGGTCATCTACGAAACCAAGGTCAGGTCGTGGGTTAATTAGTGCCCTGTACATCACGACAGAGCTGTGTCTTGATCTGTACTGGTTTACGATGGGGTCAGATTAGGGTGGGTAGGGCAGGGTTGGGTTGGGTTGGGTTGGGTTGGGTTATGTAAGGTTAGGATAGGTTAGGTTAGGTTAGGCTGAGATTGGTTGGGTTGTGCTGAGTTGCATTTAATTTGGTTGGGTTGAGTTGGGTTGGGTAGGGTAGGGTAGGGTAGGATAGGGTAGGGTAGGGTAAGGTTGGTTTGGGCCGGGCTGGGCTGGGTTAGGTTGGGTCCACGATACAGATCTTAGTCTATTATTACAACAAAGCTTTCTAGTGGAGAGACGACAATTTTAGACCAAGTTAGAGAAAAAACAGGAAAACTATAACCCTTCCCCTCCCTCCTCCTATCTCAGGTGGCGTACAATACAGCATCAATTACAGAGGCGCACATCACCAAGGTACAAGAGATGATGCCAGGTACACACTACTACATGAAGACGCTTACAGAGAGCCATTACTGTACCAACACCGTCCAGGTACAGTACATACACATTACTTTGTACTCCAGGTTACGTTGAATTACTCCGTTACTTGGTACTCAATTTTGTTGCATATTCCTAGTTACCCTCTGAACTACTGTCTTAAATACACATACCTTACTTACTCTTTATATCCTCAATCACCCTTCCACGTACTCACCATCACGTACCTAACTGCCTTCTGAACTACCTTAACTACCTCCTAACAAGTCTAATCACCTTCTCACGTGTCCCAAACAGGTTCCGTACTACGTGACGGTCACCAAGCACGTGTACAAGACGGTTCAGGAGCCCCATTACGTGACGGAGACCAAGGTGGAGCAGAACTACGTGTCGGTGACGGAGGACGAGCCCCACTACGTCACCAAGACCAACGTGGAAACCAAGTACCAGAACATGTACGTCACCCACACCGAGACCAAACACGGCTACGTCACCGTCACACACACCAAGACGGAACCACACTACACCACCGTCTGTAACTCCTACGGTTCTTCGGGGTACTAACGCGGTTCCACACTTCCCAGGATGTTTTGTAAGGATGTAAGTATCTGTAAGTACCCGTATGTAGTGTTCAGGTATTTGTAAGTAGCTTGTAAGTGCCCGTAAGTATCTTTAGCTAACCACTGTCTGTAACTCCTACGGTTCTTCGGGATACTAACGCGGTTCCAGACATTCCCAGGATGCTTTTAAGGACGTAAGTACCTGTAAGTAGTGCTCAGGTATTTGTAAGTAGCTTGTAAGTACCTGTAAGTAGTGTTCAGGTGTTTTTATGTACCTTGTAAGTACCTAAGTAGTGCTCAGGCATTTGTAAGTACATGTAAGTAGTGTTCAGGTATTTGTAAGTAGCTTGTAAGTACCTGTAAGTACCTAGGTAGTGCTCAGGTATTTGTAAGTAAGTACATGTAAGTAATGTTCAGGTATTTGTAACTTGTAAGTGCCTGGGTAATGCTCAAGCATTTCTAAGTAGCTTGTAAGTACCTGTAAGTAGTTTTTAGGTATTTGTAAGTAGGTACGAAGCCTCCCACGCCTCGAAGACGCAAAAAATGGTGGAGATAATCAATGGCTTGAAATGTGACGCAAGATAGTGGCGGAAGGCAAGAGATGTGACGCAAGACGGTGACGGAGAGCAAGAGATGTGACGCACGATAGTGACGGAGGGCAAGAGATGTGACGCAAGATGGTGACTTAAGGCAGGAGATGTGACGCAAGACGGTGACGGAGGGCAAGAAATGTAACGCAAGATAGTGGCGCATGGCGAGGTGTGACGCAGAAAGAAGATGATAGTGGTGCGTAACAACCCCAGCTCATCTGACCGTGAACCCGCTGGACTGCAGGACGGCTTTAGGTGTGACGCAATATGGTGACGCAGGGAGGGACGTGTGACGCAGAGAGATTTTTAGCAGTACGTAACAATCCGTCTCATCTAAACGTGAACCCAGTGGACTGCAGGCTGAAGCTGTCTCCTCCTGCCGTCCACCATCCTTCCTTCGGGGGATAGGAAGGGAGTTAAGGGATGTTTGTATAACCAGGCAGAGGAGCCGACCAGCTATATCAGTGCCACCACGCGAAGGCACCCCTCTCCAATACCCATGAAGACGATGATGATGATGATGATGATGATGATGATATAATGATGGTATGAGACAATGAGGTGTAGAAATGATGATGATGATGATGATGATGATGATGATGATGCAATGACGTAGAGATGATGATGATGATGATGATAATAATGATGATGATGTGAGGCAATAAGGTATAGAAATGATGGTGATGATGATGATGATGATGATGAGGCAATGATGTACAGAGAGGATGATGATGATGGGTGATGATGGGGGTGGGGTTGGTTAAGCAATGGGGTGATGATGATGATGATGATGGAAATATTAAATGAGGTGCAATGGATGAACGCTAATTCGGGTTTGGTAATAGCGACTTCCCCTTGTGTGTGTGTGTGTGTGTGTGTGTGTGTGTGTCTGAGAGAGAGAGAGAGAGAGAGAGAGAGAGAGAGAGAGAGAGAGAGAGAGAGAGAGAGAGAGAGAGAGAGAGGCTGGTATATAAGGAACCCCGAATACTGAAAAATGCATGTCTTACGGATGTTCCTATCCTCTCCGACTGTCATACTAAACATACAAAAATAAATCGCCAAGGGAAAGGTGTTGGGAAATAAATACCCTATACAAAATAAATCCAGAAGAAGAGACGTCACGAAGCCTCCTAAATCCTAAAGGACAATAAAAAGGCCCATGACGTCACGCCTCCTCGGATTTCGTCACGGGAGGTATTTAGCATACATATACGCGGTCATTTAAATGTCGTGTCCGCCGCACCAGCTGCCTGGGTGGGTGTGCCCCGCTGATGTGAGGAGGATTTACACTGAGGCAGGGACGCTTTACTGCACATAAAACGCTCACTTAAAATTCACCGTCTGAAAACTTTACACGTCCAGAAAAACACATATACTGTACACTAGTGGCAACAGCTGCAGTAGCTTAGTAGCAATAAACATCAGTACTTGAAAGTACTCACACAGCATACCTCCGCCAGCAATAACATTTACGATTTACTGCAGTTAATTCCTTCCCTACCTGATGATTACTTTTATGGTCTGTCATTTCTGCAGACTGGGTCTACCTGTTACACAATTTCTCTGAGCGCATATATACAGTACATGTATATATATATATATATATATATATATATATATATATATATATATATATATTATACATACGATATACCGAGTATATGTATATATAACCTTCGTCCAACCTCGCTAGCAGAGGTAATAAATAATAATATAAAAGCGCAGTCTGCTTCAAACACAGTAATGTTCCAACCATAAAAATTATAAACATCTCAATGTACATTAAACTTTAGACGCAAACTCACATCGTCAGCACATCATCACAAAATCACCACCTCCCAAACACTCCATATCAAACACGCCCCATGGCAAAAGGGGAAAAAAATTGCAGATAGATTACACAATCCAAATTGGCGTTAAGACCTGTCACAATCGATTCGGCTCGGCAACTTTTGGCGGGAAATGAGATGCAAGAATTGATGACTCACCGCTGACGGCTATGGTAACATCAGCATGCGTCATTTATACGTGTTCCTCATTGCCTGACTCACTTCCTTTCTCTCTCTCTTTTTCAGACTGACTGAATGATGATTTACATGTTAGCAATGGGTGGGTGTTTTAATTCAAATCAAGGCCTAACTTACCATTATCATCATCATCATCAGTAGTAGTAGTTTATTTTATTTCTTCTTATTATTATTATTATTATTATTATTATTAGTAGTAGTAGTAGTAGTAGTAGTAGTAGTAGTAGTAGCAGCAGCAGTAATGGTGGTGGTGGCAGTAATAGTACCTGTTCTATTATTATTATTATTATTATTATTATTATCGTTATTTAAGCAGCAATTCACATTTACTCTTAATTAACTTACTTCCTCTCTCTCTCTCGTTTACAGATGGACTGACTGGAGATTTTAATGTAAGATTTAGATAGGTAATGTTAATCCATTTTTTGTACACTATTTACGCAAGTGATATCGAGATGGGGCGGGCACCCTATCAAACGAGTACCCCTAGAGTTGTAATGTACACCTAGATTTGTAATGTAAGTACTTTTGTAACCCATTATTTTGTAACTGGAAGTCCGTGCGGGCGATGGACTGCAGCAGATGTCTCGGGCAAAGATGATCTGCAAATACAAGACTGTAATGTATGTAACTGGTACCTTCCTTGTATTTTTTTTTTCAATACCTGGTACAAGACTAATCTATGTAACCCGTACCTTTTCTTGTAAGATTTTGTGTCGTTTCTTCATTTTTTCTTGTATTTTTGTATCTTGTGTATTTCCCGGGCCGACTCAACGTTGGGCATGTCCTGTAGTTTGTATTCCTCTTTGTACTCTGCTCAATACCCCTCCATGACCTTTGTAATATATTTGTATTTTCCTGTATATATATATTCATCGGTGCCCAATGTTGACTCGCGTGCAATTTGTATTTAGTATGTAAGTAGGTTTCATTATGTAGCCATGTTTTTTTAAGTCTAGTTACCCAAGCAACCATCACTTAACACATTTATATATATGTATGTGTATATTTTAACGATCACCCGCATTCAATAACCGATCCACCAGTAAACATGTAAGCTAATTCAGTCACCGCTGTTTAATAACTTCCAAATCACCCTTTGTCTTAAATCACCAAGACAACCCCCACAGCCTAGTTGTAAAAATCAACCACCCAGTAGATGTATTTTTTTGTACCTAACTGTGAATGCAAACTTTTGTTCTCATTTTTAAAAAGTATGCATCAGATTTCATACTTTTTCCATATTTTAAAAAGGTATGTATCTGAATTCAAACATTTTTTAGATTTTAAGTATGTACCAGAATTCCAACTTTTTTTTTTTCTCATATGTATCAGTCATATTTTGCTGCTGAAAATACTGACTGACTTACATTCATTCGTTCTGCTAAATGTATCGTTCAGTTTCACACAATTCGTCTTCAGGGAAACGAAACATTTGTGGATAAGGGAGTGTGCTGTGGAAAACGCTGACTCCTTTCCCACCCAAGCCAGTCTTAGTATCAATAAACCTGTCTTTTTTTTTTTAACATGGGTTTGCTTATCCTTGACCCAACTGATTCCTCTTCACTACCACACCTCTTTTATACTACCACACCTCTCTTCACTACCACACCTCTCTCTACCACCACACTTCTCTTTACCATCACACCTATCTTTACTACCTCTCTCTTTACCAACCACATCTCTCTATCACCACATCTGTTTTTACTATTACATAACTCATTACTACCACATCTCTCATCACTACCACATCTCTCTACCACCACATCTCTTTTTACTGTTACATCTCATTACTACCACACCTCTCTTTACTACCACATCTTTCATTACTACCACAGCTCTCTTTACTACCACACTTCTCTTTACTACCACACCTCTCTTTACTACCACACCTCTCTTTACTACCACACCTCTCTTTACTACCACATCTCTCATCACTACCACATCTCTCTACCACCACATCTCTTTTTACCACATCTCTCTTTACTACCACACCTTTCTTTACTACCACACTTCTCTTTACTACCACACCTCTCTTTACTACCACACCTCTCTTTACTACCACACTTCTCTTTACTACCACACCTCTCCTATACAGAATAATACTGCGACGGTAACAAGAACTGAAGACGTCATTCTCAAAGGACTGCGAAAGATACTAAACTGCTCGAAGAAAAAGGACCGATTCGTGTGTGTGTGTGTGTGTGTGTGTGTGTGTGTGTGTGTGTGTGTGTGTGTGTGTGTGTGTGTGTGTGTGTGTGTGTGTGTGAGTGAGAGAGAGAGAGAGAGATAACAGAACCAGACCCATTTCCCCTATTCTTCCTTCGTACTCAACAACACTCAACAATATCTAAATCCCAGGCAACAGTATTTTCATCAGGAATTAAAACGTACCGGTAGGATAACAATACATCACATTCTTCACCAATTCTCCACTTCAAAACATTCACAGTTACGCATGACAAAATATTTCAAATTCCTTAACGGACCTCGTGTTTAAATCCTTCACATTCCTCAACGCTTCTGTTCAAATCATTCAAATTTACTTCTGCAACAGGTTCCAAATTCCTCAACACTTTTCCTGTTCAAACTGTTCAAATTTATGCAAGAAAACAAAACAGATCAAATTCTTCACCTGCCCTTGTTCAACCCCGCCCCTGACAAGTATGGGTTACAAGATGAGTTTCATGAATTATGTTAAATAGTTTCAAATATGGCCCGAGAATGTGATCTTGGAGGAGGAGGAGGAGGAGGAGGAGGAGGAGGAGGAGGAAAGACGATAATAATAATAATAATAATAATAATAATAATAATAATAATAATAACCAAAATTAATAAAATAAAAACCAGCAGGAAATTATGACGATACATAATTTTTAGTGAGAATAAATAATAATAATAATAATAATAATAATAATAATAATAATAACAATAGCTAATAATAATCACCGAAATGAAAATAAAAAGAAAATTACCGGTAATGATAAATATATTTGTAGTGAGAATAATAATAATAATAATAATAATAAACAGAAACCATGCCTACACATCACACATACAAACAAGAAGCCAAAACACACTACCACTCAAGAACAGGTTTGATATATACACGCCATACAGTTTTCTTTACTTCACACACACACACAAACACACCTTACTCAAAACCTGTTGTGTTTTGCACACGCATACACACAAATCTCTCTCTCTCTCTCTCTCTCTCTCTCTCTCTCACCTACGGAACGGTACATCATTAAACATAAATCATTTATTACAAGGAATAAGACCAAAAGAATCACCACTTTAACTTCCATCGTGTCGACATAATGGAGTATACAGTATACTGTATATGTAGGCTACCAGGGTGTGTGTGTGTGTGTATGTGTGTGTGTGTGTGTGTGTGTGTGTGTGTGTGTGTGTGTGTGTATATATAGGAATCGATTTTTTTTTTGCTATGACAGCTAAATACGGAAATAAAATAATTCGTTTCATCACTAATCTATGTTAATATTTCTACCAATACAACTGACACTAACATTACGTAACATTCCTATAGCCTACCATCCATACATTAAGACGAATTAAAACCTAATAAGAGACTGTCTTCACAGACATGCGGCGAAACTATTGCAGCAAATTTTAAGTTTCTCTTTGAAACTCACAGAATGCGAAACTGTTTTAGTAAAATACCTCAAGACCAAACCTGAAAATTGCTAAATTATCAGCTGACGCAACAGATGACATGTCAAATCAACTCCAAATTTCAAGCTGCGCAACTTTACATTTCATAAAGGTCGCTAAAATACCTCCTTACAGCAGAAATTAAAAGTCGCCTAATACTCAGCTGACATGTTAAATCAACTCAAAATTTCAGGCTGAGCAACTTTATACTTCATAGGAAAACTGCTCGGAGTTCGCTAAGAGTAGATATTCGAACTTTCCCATAAAAAAAAATCCCCAGGTGTAGCACTTGTCCACCTGTCGGCTTTGTCACAGGTAAAAATCACCTCTATCACTTCACGTTAGGTAAATACACGATAATTACAAAATGAAAAACCAGACATGATAAATTACATACAAGAAAAACCAGACGTGATAAATTACACAATAGAAAAACCAAAGACATATTGGAACTAAGAAAAGAAACTTACCTTCAGAAGAAACTTGGTGAGAGTGGATGCCCCAGCCTATGACGTCACGCGGCAACTTTCTTATCGCCACTATTTTTAAAACCATTCGTCATCTGCCACTGCCGAACACCAATATATACAAACACTTAACCACACGTCTGTACATTATTTTTTCCTGATGGTTTGGCTGTGGTTTCTTCCGTCACAAGATTCTGAAAGTAAAGTGGAAGGATATTAGTAACATTTAATAAGTCATAAAACTGCATGTAATCTGACTGAAGGCCACACACACACACACACACACACACACACACACACACACAAAGTAAAAGGAAAGGATATTAGTAACATTTAATAAGTCATAAAACAGCATGTAATCTGACTGAAGGACACACACACACACACACACACACACACACACACACACACACACACACACACACACACGGTACGTGGAAATATTAACTTGTCAAACAATACCATGCATTATCATCCCGCCTTTTTTTTTTTTTTTTTCAAACTTGCAAGGGGGTGTGGGAGAGTCCAAAAAAAAAAAAGGGGGGGAAAGGAAAAGTTCAAAGAAATGGGCCACACATCCATTCACTTACCATTCAAGCCCTCGGAATCCTGGCTCAAACAATAAAAAAAAAAAAAAAAAATGAATAAAGGGAGGGGGGAGTAAGCTATATTTTACCTCCATCCGTGAAAATTTTCCAGTGGTTAGGCTGAAATTAAGTTCCAAAATTAACCGATGCCTTCTGATTTTTTTTTTTTTTAACGGAAACTCTACTATTCTTTTGATGCGCAGACCTATCTCAAATATTTATTACAGATATAGGCACACTTTTTAAAATTGAAAAAAAAAAAAAAAGGCACCAAATATTGTGATCCTACGAATATTTGAATTTTTACTCAACCAACTCACAGATCGTTACTCAAACAAATAAATATATATATAAATAAAACAAGCAAACGTTAACGCCACAAGTATCGAGCTATGAAAATACTGGCGATAAGTTACAACAGCTCCCACTCAGATAAAACACTATTTTTTCCTTCACAATTCTCATATTTACGACCAATTCTCTGTCGCATACTACATTTTGTTTTTGCAAGCGTAACCACTGACTCGGGAACACTGTATTTTCCCTTCTTTATTCTTCCTGCAGCAAAATACAACATGACGTACGATAATATTCCTCTCGTAACTAAGATTATTATTATTATTATTTTTAGGACAGGCAAAAAACGACTCCACACTCCTTTCCCCGTCTTTGAGAATATATCTAAACGACAGCAAATCGATCGTAAATATGATAATTCCACCCATTAGCAAGGTAATGGGTTTAAGATGCAGATGTGCCTAACTTTCAAATTATCACCCTCTTCAGTTCGGTGAAAGCTAATTCTTACTTTAAACGAATTCCATTGACTTTGAAATTTCTCCTAAGCAGAAAAGAGGCGTCCTAATGTAAGCAGAATCTAAAATAAAATACCTGTAATTTAATGGAAAATATTAAGCATTATAGATCCCCGCCAATATTATAAGCCTAACCAAAACTTCAGCATTCGTCTTTGTCAGATGAATTACGCTGTGAGGAAAAGTAAATCCTAAAATCTCATAATCACTAAAACATCTGTGAGTGGGGCTTCTCCTGGATGTTACCGAAAATATAGATTTGCATGTTCATCTTGAGTTATTATGAAAACAAAGAAATCTACAGTATGCAGGAAATGCAGTTCGTATGCTGAATGTCTGGGAAACTTAGCAGGTAATGCACTTCATACACCACTATCCTGTCTATACAATACGTTCTTGAGACCTCCATAGTTCACCACATATTCACAAAATTATACAGATACCGCACACTGAAGCAAAATACGAACACAGCACAAAGAACTGAGAAAAAAGGGTTATATTTACCTGATCCACACACACCTCTCCACTCACTTAACCGCCATTACTCAAGCGACGCTCACTTGACGACGGCGCCAAAAATGTGTACCCTTTCCTCTTAGTGATTTTAAAAAATAAAGTCTTAATAATTTTATTTCCCTTCAGCATACTTGCATTTTCTAGTAATATAACAGGAAGGATCGTGCAGTGGTCCTCAAACATTAATGAAATTTACATCAGTATCCCTGGCCCAGGATTAAACATTCAGGCGAGCGGTTTGTTACATCGACCACTAAAATTCAGCCTTAGTGTTACATAATCTACATCACCTGAAAGCAAGTTTTTTCCAGCTGGGTGTTTTTACAAGCAAATCTCGTGACCACTCGTTAGTAAAGTAGGTTACATATTAAAGCAATTTCGGGAGCCAATACATGCTTACCGACGAAACACCACATCAATCCGACATTAACTTAAAACTTCCTTAATCATCCTTTGCCCTAATAAATCACACTCTTCCAACGATGGACAAAATACTTACATACAGTATTATCTCCATCCAGCAGCGTCAATGACGGGACGGAATAACCAGAAATAAGGACAGAGCAACCTGCCTTCCTCGACTCGATTAGTAGACTCTTGTTGGAATATATCGCGACCCAAGGTTCTCGTAACATTCCGTAAGTGATGATACCATGCGTCATGCAACCACCAATTATTATTAACAGCCTTCTCCCAGAAAGTCATAAATTATAACGGAAGTATTAAGTAGGATATTACTTACAGAATTCATCGCAGATAAGGCAGACATGACAGCTACCGCGGTTTCACTTACGACACTACCCCCCTCCCACCCTTTACTCATTTGGCGGCAAGTCGGCTGACTACTGACCATGCTGGTGTAACCACCACCATCATGCACAGGAGGAAGCGCTGTGGCTGAAACACAAGCCCTCGAAGATGGTTTGGCCTCTACTTCCAACCCAATCCCCACCATTGACGTAGGCTGGGGTCCTGTTGCTGCAACCAATAAACGTTCCAGCAAAAATGCCATTAATGCAGATATATAGCATACTGGCATGTTCGCCATTACCACTGCAATAGATCACATGGTCTCTCTCAATGATGCCCGCCCCTACCTTTCTTCTGTCATCCCAAATACGAGTACTTACTTGGTGGGGCCAACACACAGCTTCTAACTTCTTAGCGGTTGGACTCAGGCTCTCACTCAGGCTCTCCTTTTCTGGACCCTACTACCATTGATGCTTATTGTCCAGCAGTATCCTAAATGCCCTACCCAAACTTTCATCTAGCCATGTATCATCTTATCCCTACCCACCCTGCACCCTCCCTCTTCATCATATTGATGCAGTAATCTGCTTACTCCCTGGAAGTGACTACCTGAGGTCCTCATAACATCATGGTCCTTGTAAGAGCTTCCTACCATTACACCAGGAAGGTATATTGCAAGCTCATTCATCTACTTATTGGGTGGAAGGCAACACAGTCCTGTCAATTGTAAGATGCTCTTACTCTGTGCCACTACTGGACCCTCTTATTAGCCTTAACCAGAACCCATTTAATGTTTGCACAACTCCTCTCTTTCTCACTGTTGCCCCAGCATCAGCTGAATATGAACCCTGCAGATAGCAGGCTGAAGTTACCCTCCTGCAGTCCACCATCCTTCATTCAGGGGATAGGCAGGGAGCTGAAGGACGTCTGTATAACCAGGCAGTGGAGTTGCCTGGGTATGCTGGTGCCAGTGCTTGAAGGCATTCCTCCCCAGCACCCACACTGGTTAGATGTTTTAGTGCTGACAACAGAAATGTATTTAAAAAATAATAATAATAAATAAAAAGATATACAGTACAGCAGCTCGATACTTGAACTTTACTTCACATTTTTTTTTAAACTATACTCCTTATACCTTAACTTGGCACAAATTTCTGTATTGTTGTACAGAAGGTGGAGAGATGGGAATTTTAGGCCAAGTTAGAGTAAACATGGTATAGACATTTTAATCAGATTCAGAGATCTCTTATCGTAAAAATGTTAAAGGAAGCTGTGAAAAATAAAACACTTCACCTTAATGTAAGTAACTCCTCAACAATGGGGTACAGTGCTCAGATAATGCATACAGGTATGTACTGTACATACATACACACAGAAATACTATACAAATTCAATAAGAAATCATCGTAGAATTCTAACAGCTAAGGTAAGTCACTGGTTTTGCCCCACTGAATCTTACAACAAAATATACCTGTACTGTACTGTAAGGTGGTGACTATCCTACACTACTCTCCTTTGATCTTACTGTGCTAATATATTAATGACTGCTCTATAACTTTGGCTGTATCTTATGGCAAACTCTACCTTCTTCACCATCATCATCAACAACAACATTCAGACCTCTTTTACTAGACAACTTCGATTGGACATTATAGCAAACTCTACCCTGATAATAATTTGCTTACTCTGCTTTTTAACTAACTCTTATGGTAAACTCAACCTTCCTGGTACTTTGCATTAAAACTTTCCCTGGACATATACTCTACCTTCTTGATAATTTGCTTCTGAACTCTCCCACTCGCTACTATTCATTATAGATTACAGTTCTTTATAATCTAGCTCCATGTGATCTCTCTCTCTCTAAAAACAATAAGTCCTGTAAAGTACTGTATGTCCTTATTATAAGCCATGGATACATTCCGTGCATCCGTCCACAGAACATTTAAAGAGATGACCAGCTTATGTCCTTTGGCTGCATCGCATTAACAGAGAGAAAAAGGATCCAGTCACCTGTCTGGGAAAATAAATATTTTTATTTAAAAAAATCGTCACCTGTCTGGGAGTTTGAAAAAAAAGAAAAAGAAAAAAAAAAAAAAAAAAAATCCAGTCACCTCCCTGGGATGAAACACTTGTGAAATGTATGGTACTCACTCCAACAAGGGTCTTCTAACCACCACACTACCAAGCATAAACTGAGAGAAAAGGTCCAGAGACAAAGGTAAAACAATACATGGAAAGATAAGACAGTAAATGAGAAAGAGGAATATAGCAGAAGAAATAAGGTGATACGAGGGGGGAAAAAATGAAAAAGAAAAAAGAAAGAAGAATGTAGGAAAATGGCCAGAGTGAAAAGTAAAACAGGAGATGAAAAGTCAAATGAAAAGTCAAAATAAACAAGATAGAAGAAAATGGAGAGAGAGAGAGAGAGAGAGAGAGAGAGAGAGAGAGAGAGAGAGAAAAGAAGGGCAAGAAGAAGAAAAAAGGAAGAGGAGGAAAATAAAAACAGAAAGAATGTGTGAAGGTAAAAAAAAAAAAAATTGAGAAAAGAAAAGTAATGGAAGGTACAATTAGACATGGCACATACCTACAGTTTATTCATTTTAACCAGGCAGAGATTTTCATCTCTGTAACTTATTTCCCATAGCTCAGTGACAGCATAAAGCAATACTTCGGCTCCACGTTCTTTCCACAGCACTTCTTTGTGACTAGCATCATATTCTAGTGTTAATCTCTAGTTACAGCTCAATATTTAAGATGGAGAGTTAACAAGTATAAGCTTAGCTACAGTGAACACAGTTTAGTACTGTAATAACTACCGTGAAGTAAATAAAAAATATATAATAACTAAAAAACGAAATTTTAAATGCAAAGAAACAAAATATGAAACAACTATCCAGAAACACAAAGAAAACATCAAGGAAATGACCATGAGAGAAAAATATGCAACAACTAAACAATGCATGCACTCACACCCACCCACCCATCCACACACACACACACACACACACATACACACACACACACACTATCTATCTATAGCCCGACGCCCTAATCCCGCAAAGGGTGGCCACAGACAATACTCCTCCAAGTCACTCTGTCACCCACCATTTGACTACCCTCCCCCCAACTCACCCCCCCCCTCCCTCATATACCTCTCAACTCCCTCCCTCCACCT
Source organism: Coenobita brevimanus (assembly GCF_032717465.1). Classification (NCBI taxonomy): domain Eukaryota; kingdom Metazoa; phylum Arthropoda; class Malacostraca; order Decapoda; family Coenobitidae; genus Coenobita; species Coenobita brevimanus. The sequence continues at coordinate 1,240,618 of NC_137010.1, forward strand.
CACCTACATACACCCTCTTAGCCAGTCTTTCATTCTCCATTCTCTCCACATGTCCAAACCACCTCAGTGTATTTCTCCTAATCTTCCCAACCACATCCACATCCACCCCACAACGTTCCTTCACTTCTTCATTTGTCAACCTGTCCCTCCATGTCACTCCACATGCTCCTCTCAAGTAACTCATTTCCACTGCTCTCACTCTTGACTTGTTCCCCTCTTGCAAGGTCCACGCCTCGCTTCCATACGTCAGGGTAGGGATCACAATACTATCATGCAGTGACTTTTTAACTTCCATACTCAACTCCCTATTTCTCATCACTGCTTTCAGTGAACCAACAACCTTCCTTCCCTGCTGTACCCTTTCACGCACTTCATCCCCCAAAGTTCCATCCTTACTCAACACACTACCCAAGTACTAAAATGCACTCACATTCTCCATATCCTCACCATCCAACTTCACTGTACATTCTGTGACTTCATTCCTCTCAAACACCATAACTTTACTTTTGTTTACATTAACTTTCAGATTCCTCCTGCTACACACTGTCCCAAATTCATTCACCAAACCTTGCAACTCCCATTCATCTTCACTCGACAATACTGTATCATCAGCAAACAGCAACACCGGAATCTTCCAAATCTCACCCTCATTCATTAGAGCCACCCCCACATCCACTGCCCTACCTTGCACCTCCTTTACAACACACACACACACACACAAATAATGAGCAAGTCATTGCTTTTTTTTTTTTTTAATTTTTTTTTTTTTTTGCTGAATCATGAGTGGATGGGAGTGTTGCCCATTCTGCTGGGCAAAATTTGGTTAGTATCTCACTCTATCAAGTTTTTCCCCAACTTCACCCCACCTTGGGATGAGAAAGGAGGTCTGGATGATGATGATGAGGATGGTTCTTTTCTTGCTGCTAATTCCTCAGTAATCTTTGGGACATTATCACTTTTAAGTTTTGCTGATACCTATGCACCTACGTCTGCCTGATCCCCAAATTTAAAGCACCATATATTGTGGAAATTCTGCATCATTCAGTATCATATGAAAAGCTCTGTGGAGTATCTCCATTTTGCTTTGTTTCATTTATAAAGGTTCCAACATGCTTCCATGCATCAGCCTTGGTAACGTTATGGGAGCTCTCCATGCTTCTCTAACAGTCTCTCTATTCAAATCCTTATCCCTGAGGTCACATTCTATGACCTTATCTTAAATCAAAGTAAGAGAAATGGTGGATAAAATATAAAATTTTGGACATTCGGCACCTTTGAGTTCCTCCACAGAATGCCTCATTCATTTTATGATGCTACTCCATGGAGGAAATCCAAAGGTGCCACGAACTCTTAACATAAATTAAGAACTTCCTGTAAATTACATAATGCCCACAATGCTGGCACGACACAATATGACACTACTTAATCTCATCTTACACACTGGCTATATTCTTGCTGACATACAAAGCGACCCATATACAGTATGATGCTGCACTTTCACTCCATCAGGCACTATCTGACATGTTGTAGGGAAAGCCAATCAGCGTTATCAGTGTCCCCCTGCATTATGATTTCATTTCCTACTCCCACTGCCACACCCACACCAGCAGACTGACCCACACCCACAACACAAACCCATGGTGCAGGTTTCTAGTGAAGCATTATTTATGGAACACCCTGCTTAAGATTTCTTAGCACCTCTTACACAGCAATTAATTCTGCATATTACATCTTGACTTTGCCTTGTATACTACTTATACTGTATTTACCCACTGACCCTGGGGACATCTTTTTAAATGCATTCTTGCCAACTCCTATCGGATTTATTCAGCTTAGCATATACAGTAGTTTTTGAACTGGGGAGGTTAGATACGGCATTAAAAAAAACCCTTAAGTATGACAGCCTCTTTCTGAAGTTAAGTAAAATCATCTTGAAGCTGCAAGAACAAGCTACACAGGATGTAACCCAGATTCAGAGCATTAATATCAATACAGTTTGCATTTACAGCACAAGGCACGAGAGGATACCATGGGATTATGCAGAATAAATCACAAAACAAGAGGTGTTACAACATCTCTGAAGCTCCTTGGTACATGACTCCTAATGACTGTGAACTGGGGAAAGAGTGAGGGGCAGGGAGTTCTTTTTGTGCCCCTGGGGTTGTTTGAATGTGAATCCAGTGGACTACAAGCTAAACGTGCCCTTCTCCTGCACTCCACCATCCTCCTTTGGGGGGAATATGGAGATAACGAATATTTGTATCTGGTAAGGACAACAGGACAGGATATGGACGAAGACTGGGAATATTTTTATCTGGTAAGGACATCAGGAGAGTTACCATACATTAGGGTGGTGTAGCGAAAAATTTTAGTCTATGACTGGTATTTCTCTACGCTACCCTGATAGGCTACTTGCATCGTTAGACTAGCGCCACTGCATGAAAGCATCCACCTCCAGCACTTGAGGGGAGGGGGGTGACTGAAGGATGTGAAGGAGGCTAAGTTTTCATGTTGTTTTGATGCCTGCTCTGACTGCGCCAACGTCCGCGACCAAGCAGACTTCCCCCTTGAAGCGACGAACCGATGTGTTTACTGTGGACCATCATACTCGGCAGGACTGTGGCCATTAGTGGCAGAGAAGGGACAATTGTTAGTTACATGGTGTTGTATTTCTGAAAGAGCCTGACCAATTTAAAACGAATTCCCATAACAGCTTACCATCATTAAAAACTGTTTTGTTTTTTATGTTCTACACTCTATTATTTACTCTAATTTGATTTTTCTGTGTCTGGTGTTTGTACTCATGGCTAAATCTGTTAAGCAAAAATTCCAGGGCCTTACACATGGTTTCTTTTCTTACTAGATCCCACCCTGCTCTATTCTTACGTGCAAAATATCAGGACAATGACAATGATGATGACGATCAAGATGAAGATGATGACGATATTCTCCCACTTTTGTTGTTACCCTTCCTTTGTCTCTGCATCCTACCTTACCCTATCTTTACTTGAGAATAATTGTCAGGATGAGGATAACTAATGATGATGATGATGATGATGATGATACTAATGTTGATGATGATGATGATAAAAAACCTGCTATGGACGTACTTGGCTCTGGCTCAGGGCGTCGATAACTCCCATAATCAAGAAGTGGAGGCGTGGGTAGGAGAGGCTGCTTGCGTTTGCCTGGCAGGAGAGGACCCTCGCTCGTATCAAACTCCTGGTGGGGGAATGAAGGAATGTTTAGAAAGTCAGAGTTAGTATATTAAATCAGGCCAGGATCCTTTTTTGTTTTTTATTGCATCTATTTATCTATTTCCAGATGCCTTAAGCCCATTAATGGTGGCCACAGACAAATCACCTCCACAATGCTCTGTCCTGCCATTTGCCTGCCCTCCCTCCAACTCACACACCCCTCTTTCATGTACCTCTTCACTCTATCCCTCCATTTCATCCTTGGTCTCCCCCTCCACCTCACTCAAGTACACACATTCGGTAAGTCTCTCATCATCCATCCTCTCCACATGGCCAAACTCGCTTCTACTTGATTATTTTATTTTGCTCAGAAATGAACTCCTCAACTGTTTATGTTGGGACTCCAGGCTCATCTGAAACATGAACTCAGTGGACAGAAGACTAACATTATTGTTCTCCTGCAGCCCACCACTCAACTTTACGGGGACAGAGAGCGTGTAAGCAAGCGGTGGAGCTGCCTAGCCATATCAGTGCCACCACATGAAGGCACTCCTACTCAGCACCACCCAAATTGATGATGATTATTAAGGTTACAACAAACTCCCCATGGGTGCAAAAATCTACCCTACATGGAAGTTAATACAACCCTGAGACAATACAATGCAATACAAAGAGCAAACATAAAATGAAAAACACACCCCAAGGCTTCATGGTTAACTCTGTGAGCACATTTTCGTCCGACACAAAGATATCATAACGGCTCTTCCCAGCAAGTTATTCTGCCTTACCTCCTTCCATACGGTGATTTCTACTGGTACCGGTATTTATTTCTTTAAATACCCGGTATTTTAGTACATACTTATTATTTCACGTATAATTATTCCCTTGTACAAAGGAAAAGGGGAAAAAGAAGTGTGTGGTAATCATAGGGGCATTTGTCTTCTTAGTATAATAGGAAAAGTGTATGGCAGGATACTTATTGACAGAGTTAGAGAAAGAACAGAGAAATTAGTTGGAGAAGAACAGGGAGGCTTTAGGAAGGGAAGAGGTTGTGTAGATTAGATATTCATTCTTAGATCTTTAGTGGAAAAGTTTCTAGAGAAGGGAAAGAAGTTGTATGCGGCTTTCATGGATTTGGAGAAAGCATATGACAGGGTGGATAGACAAGGATTGTGGAAAGTGTTAAGAATATATGGAGTAGATGGGAAGTTGTTGAATGCTGTGAAGAGTATGTACGATGGTACGAAGGCTGCAGTGCGTGTGGATGGTGAACTAAGTGAATTTTTCTCTTTGAAAGTTGGGTTGAAACAGGGATGTGTCATGTCTCCATGGTTGTTCAATCTGTACATGGATGGGGTAATAAAAGAGGTACAAGGTAGGGTAGTGGATGTTGGAGTGCCCCTGGTGAGAGAGGATAGTGTTTGGAAACTCCCTGTACTGTTGTTTGCAGATGATACTGTGTTGTTGAGTGAAGACGAAGGGGAGCTGCAAGCCTTTGTGGATGAGTTTGAGAGAGTGTGTAAGATATGGAATCTAAAGGTGAATGTAGGGAAAAGTAACGTGATGGTCTTTGAGAGAGGTGAAGTCAGTGAATGTACAGCGAGGTTGGATGGTGAGGAACTGGAAAATGTGAGTACGTTTAAGTACTTGGGTAGTGTGATGAGTAAGGATGGAGGTTTGGAGGGTGAAGTGCTTGAAAGGGTACAGCAGGGAAGAAAAGTTGCTGGTTCTTTGAAAGCAGTGATAAGAAACAGGGAAGTGAGCATGGAAGTGAAAAAGTTACTACATGACAGTATTGTGATACCAACTCTAACGTACGGAAGTGAAGCTTGGACGTTGTTGGAAGGACACAAGTCAAGAGTGAGAGCAGTGAAAATGAGTTATTTAAGAGGAGCCTGTGGAGTCACATGGAGAGACAGGCTGACGAATGAGGATATAAAGGAGCGTTGTGGTGTGGATGTGGATGTGATAGGAAGCGTTATGAGGAACACACTGAGGTGGTTTGGCCATGTGGAGAGGATGGAGGGTGAAAGACTGACGAAGAAAGTGTATGTGAGTGAGGTGGAGGGGGGAAGAGGGAGGGGGAGGCCGAGGATGAGATGGAGGGATGGGGTGGAGAGGTATATGAGAGAGGGGGGTGTGAGTTGGGAGCAGGGCAGTGAAATGGCGGGGGACAGGGCGACTTGGAGGCGATTTGTTTGTGGCCACCCCAAACAGGATTGAGGCGTCTGGCAATAGATAGATAGATAAATTTATTTTATTTTTTTGCTATCATCTGACTTTATTCAACCTGGGAAGAATCTTTACTGTAGAAGGGATTAACTGGGGTTACTTCTAACCCTCTAGTATGAAAAATCTACTAAGCAGAATAAAAGCCTTTGACAGCAAGACTAAGCTAGGTCATGGGAATGAAGGAGTATATACTCTCAAGCAAATCACTGGTGCAAACTATGTCGATGTTAACAATAGCAGCAGTTACAACCCCATGCTCATCCGAATGTGAACCTGCTCATCCGAATGTGAACCCAGTGGAGCAGTCCAAAGTTACCCTTCTCCTTCAGTGTACCATCGTCCTTTTGAGGGGACTGGGAGGGCACTGAGGGATGTTTGTACAACCAGACAGATCCACCACTTGGTCATATTGGTGCCCCCACTTGCATCCCTCTCCAGCATCACAAAAAGGATACAAAACGAGGGACATACACACCCGGTAAGACTGCATGGGTTGCCTGGGGTAGAACTGAGGTGCAGGTGAGGGGCTGGGGTCGAACCTACTCCTCCCAGCACTGTACGGGTTGTTGACAAGACGGCCTTCAGTGGATCCACACCTGGCGCACTCCCACACCATGCCACCGGTATCCTGGTAACCTGTGCCCAATGGATGCCCTCTTGCAGGTGGTGGGTAGCCGGGCCCATAGGCTGGCATCCCTCCCATCTCTATGGCAGGACGGGGAACTGTGGATATGAGTCGTAAAAACCTAATTCCTCTCCATACACAAGAAAATACCAGTAATAAATATATGGAGGCAGAGTTGGAAAATATTAATAGCTAAAGAGAAGGCAGAGCTGGGAAATACCAATAAAATATATGGAAGCAGTGTTGGAAAAATCTAATCCCTCTTCCAACACATGAGTTTTTTGCTGCTGTTACTTAACCCCAGTCATGCTTGGCATGATAGGCCTGTCGGCTGCATTTAAGCATCTATGGGGCTGTACCATAGCTTCCCTACACCAGTGACGCTGTGTCTGTGTCTTAGTGTGGCTTGTGCTGTACAGTACTCCACTATGTACATTTTGTTGTGTGAACCTAGTCTAAACGCAAGGTACGTCATCTGTGATTCTACCCAAACTCAAATCTAAGCTGGTAACGGAGAAGGGTTGAGTGATATCTTGGTCTAAGCCTGGCTACTGCAGGTGAACTCAACCAGCTCTATTTACGGATTCCTTAGATGGGTGGAGATCTGGGCAGTGGGATAAGGGTTTGTGGCACAGTGTTCTAAATGAGATGCTGTACTGCCCTCAACAAGAAATAAGTACTGTATGTAGGTGTTTCTTCCCTGCCAGTGTCAGAAAGTCTAGAGGTGTGATTCTGTTGAAAAGAGCCTGGCAATGTCTGTGTGGTGATTGTTTTATGACAGGTTGCACTGTGTGGTTCTGTTATACTAAGACAGGGGTGCTGTGTGTTGGCACTGACTGCCATATATATATCCCCTAAAAGAGAAGACTTTAGTTACAAAGTGTATGTGAGCTATGGGTGTGATGTTACTGCAGCCAGCGATAATAAACAGATGTTGTTTTGTATATTACACATGGTGTTCTAGTGAGTGCTGATAGGATGGGGGTCCAAGCCAGGGGGGCACAGGACATCACTGATTTGATATAGTGTTTGTAGAGTAGGGTGAGCATTTCTTTTTTGTTCCCCAAAGTCTGTCCCAGTAAATGCCCTGAGTATGCTGAGTCTGGTGGTGCGCCGCCTCTTACTGTCTTGTATGTGATCCCTGAAGCTGAGTCCAGTGTCATGTCACTCCAAGGATCTTAGTGAAAGGTGTGATGCACAGGTACATAAATGTGTGTGATGTTAGGGGTGTACCTGTGCTCATGTTTGCTGCTGGTGATGAGTGTAGTAGTGGGATTGGAGGCGCTGGAGAGGAGCCTAGCAGTGGTGGCGCTCTGCTGCCCAGGCAAGGAGGGACAACGGTACCTCTGGCCTGGGAGCTAAACCTGCCCAACTTGACCTGCGTCCTGCGTCCTGGGTGGTGGGTATTAACACTGAACTGGTGATGTGTGAAGGTGTAAGGCACAGACGACTGCCAGACCTCAGGGAACAAACTGTTAAATCTATGCCCACAGTAAAAACAAATAAATAATTAAACAAAATCCCTATATGTATCAGACCAAACCTTGAAAAACACCGTCAAATCTATGCCCAGACTAAAATGCGCACACACACACACACACACACACACATAGATAGATGGAAAAATAAAGTACAGCTAATTATATGAGGTACTTAGTCAAATCAGGAACTATACAGAGATGGGGGGAACATACGTGGCAGTAATGGCTTGCTTTCACGGCCATCTCCTCGGCGACGACCCAACCACCTCCGCACTGACAGAATAAAACACACACACAAATATAAATCATACCATACATTATAAACTAACATCATTTTTATCTGAGGCACTAAGGGCTGCAGGATCCACAAAACCTGTACACTCATTTTACCATTTATTTCAAAGGTTATTATTCAAACTGTATATATTCTCCATTGGTGTACATTTGCCAGCACAGGCCACAGAATACCCACCCTGTCTATTGGATGCCTCTGAGACACTGACACTCTTCCCATTCACCTTCATCCCGTTCACCTCCTCAATTGCTCGTTGGGCTTCTTCCTCATCGGCCAAAACCTACGAGTAAATGATTCATATAGCTACTGTACAATTATCATCATCAACATCACCCACATTCCCACCTAAAAAGACAGGGGTAAGGCAAAATCCATAGAAGTCACAGAATTGGGAAAATTATCAATAGCTTGTCCAAATGGGCTACACGCTCATTCAAGCCTTCAGAATCTTAGCCACATCTCACATCGGTAATCAAAGTGAGGTTAGACATTAGGATGAATCATTGCTCTCATTTGAACCAGTGAGTGAGGGTGTGTAGTTCATGTAAAGAAAAAACTCACCATCCACTCACTTGATGTAGTGCTGCTCTCAGGTGTCTGCCCTTTCCTCTCCTCCATCCTTCTTTCCATCCATCCTCTTCTGTCTTTCTTTCCTTCATTCTTTCCTCTTTCTTCTGCCTGCGGGTGACTTTGCACTCCCTCTTGTGTCTTTCTTTCCTTCATTCTTTCCTCTTCCTTCGGTCTATGGGTGACTCTACACTAAGTGACAAGCCAAATGGTTTCCTGTACACCAGGAAACCATTTACTACGCTGGGTGGTAACCATATAACCAAATTTTGGCGCCTGGTGGTTTAGTGGGTAATAACGGTGCTCCAATCGGATAGAGCCGTTGAAGGTTTATATCCAAAGGATGGTAGGGGTTTATTGCTCACGTAATGCCACTCAGGGATGAGTGAGGATGGTCACTCTCATCTTAAATGCCAGGACCAACTTGCCTAGCCCCAGGCTCCTACGCTCCTCATGGGGCAACGTAGAATTAGATGATGGATGGATATATACGCAGATAATTATGCATGTGTCAGGGATGGGATAGCAAGAGGCTGACCAAAGGAGACCTGGGATGGTGTCATGGAGTGTGACCTCGGGGATGGGGGACTAAATGGGGAGGCTGCCAGAGAATGAGCAGCATAGAGAGCTGCCATGGAGAGGCCAACACATGCATGATAATTTGCATATACATTATTCCTATGATTTTCTGCACATGAACTACAAATCCACTAAAGCAGACTGTATATCCACTCACTCTCTTTCAAAACTTCATACACATACTGTACGGTAGTCACATACCGGTACTTACAATGAATGCTTTGAACGTATTTCTTGTATCATTGTGGATTGTGAGCTCTAAGATTGTGCCATAGTCCTTGAGTGCCGCCTTGAGATGCTTGTGCTCGATGCCAAACTGCAGGTTACGCACAACTATTTTCCTTGGGTTATATCCATTACAGGCTCCAGTTGACTCCACAACCCAAGTCTTGGAGAAAAGCATCAAATTACAAGAATTCTGTACACAAAATTGGTTACAGTACAGTACAGAAAAGGAAAGAAAAGGGGAGCTATTCTAGATGGGGGAAAAAAAAAAAAAAAAAAAAAAAGGAGAGGTTTCTGTAATTTCTTCCAATTTTTCCATAATTTTGTAGCCTCTCATATATATATATATATATATATATATATATATATATATATATATATATATATATATATATACAAGACATCATTGTAGCATTCACTGATAATCTGCATACTGGACTGGGAGGCTGATTTCAGAGCATCATCACACAATATACCAAAGACTTCCAGAAAAAAGAACCAGAATGATGGCTAGGGACTACACTAGACTTTCATTCTGAACCCTAGCCCTACACTGAGTTACTCTATAATACACCTGAATTCTAAAATACAGTACCCAACTTTACTAAAAACATGACTACATAAATATGGTAGATACTTGATTTAACGAACATCAACGTAGAGGAAGCCCAAGATAAAGGAACCTTTTTTTTCCAGTATTTTTTTGCCAACTATAAAGGAAAATTTCCATTAAAATGAGTATAATTCCATTAAGGAAATTCCGCTCCCAAAATCACCGAATTACCCAGAAATGTCCCATACATCGAGCGCATCATCAAGCCCATATCGGACACACTCCCCTGACCAGCAGTGTGCAGCATTGCCACATGTCCCACCAAGCTGCCTGGAAAGCGGCGGGGACTCGGTGACATTGCTCAGGCCATGCAGTCTTCACTTGATCCCATAACTGTAAACAACTGCTCTGTGTGTGTGTGTGGCTTTGTCTTGGTATTGCAGCCTTATTTGTGTGTGTGTGTGTGTGTGTGTGTGTGTGTGTGTGTGTGTGTGTGTGTGTGTGTGTGTGTGTGTGTGTGTGTTTTTGTTAGTGAACCAAAGCTTTTATGAACCATGCCTAAGGTTCAGGAAAAGGAGAGGGTGAGGCTTTCTCTTGCCCAGAAATTGGAAATAATGGAGAAGATGGAGCGCCACCCCTGATGCTCCCCAGCCTGCCTGTCAGCCCTGTACCACCTCGAGTGCTGATGGAGGGTGACTGACAGTGACTAACCACACCTGGCCTAACACAGGTTTGGGGGGCCAGTATGGCTACCTGTGTCAGGCATATTTCTGAAACAGGTGCAAAACCCCTACTTTTGGAGGTAAGCCTTCCTGTGGTTTACTATCCTATTTGGTTCACTACTATCCTCACCTTATTCTTTATGTGTGCATATTTTATTACTAAGTCATTACTGTATATATCACTGTTAACACGTACACAATAATGCATTTAAGTTGGGGTATTAATTACAGGTTCAGACTGCTGTATGTAGCATTGAGAGTTAGCATAGTTTGCTAGGTTCGGGTGTGCACTGTCAGTAACTTGGCTTGACCGTAACCTTCAAGGATTCAGTGGAAAGTACCTCAAAATACAGGAAAAGTTTCCCTTACATTGAGCCTTGGTTAAGGAACTTGATTTCGTAGAAAATTTGAGAAAACGAAGTAGGGGTTGGCTGAATTAGTTCATTAAATTGAGCATCTACTGCCAATGCCACTGAAAATGGTAAGACAGTACAAGGTCAAAATATGCGAGGTCTATCATTCACAGAAGCTGAAAAACATATGACAAGGGTTTTCCCTCAATGTTATTCATTTATGACACCTAAACACCGCAGAAATAATTAACAGACGGATGGGCTACAAAGGACAGAACCAACAAATTATTTTACAGTTAAATCAGGTTCCAGTTTCTTATTCTGTGTATATGACTGATGAAATTCTATTATTAGTAGAGTAACTTCAAAATTATGCCATTTCTGCAGAACTTCAAGCCTATGAATCTGATAATCACAATACAGGTATAATTAAAGAAGGAAAAAATACAATACAATACAAGTACTCTATGCCGACTGAAGAGTTGAGTGGAAGGATGGGACTGAAATGCATTGGTGTTGTGCTGAGGTGGGGTGGACTGAAATGGTTTGGGCATGAACAGAGGATGGAGGAATGGGTACTCTCCTAAATTTTCACAAAGCATTATCGTACACCACTGGGGCCCCACCTTGCCATGATGGATGTGTCCGTTGAGTGAGTGGACGGCCTCCTCCCCCTCCTCCTCGTGCTTCATGTACACAAAGCAGTACTCCTTGATCTGGAACCGCACCACCTGTATGACGTTGCCGTGCCGCTCAAACAGCTTCTGGATGTCTCGGTTGGTGGTGCGATCGCTCAGGTTCTTCACAAAAATCTCAAACAGGGATCGGTGCCCCATCCACGGCGCCTCACTCTCACTGTTGCCCAGGAAGAGGGTCAATGTGCAGTTTCGGAAAATCAAGCATAGTCTGATGTTTTTCTCTAACCTAACCTAAACGTACCTCATTAATCTTGCCTACATTAACTTACCAAACTGATCAAACCCAATTAATCTTGCCTAACTAAACTAACCTAACCTAACCTCATCAAACTAATATAACCTAACTAAACTAACCTATGCATTGTCAGTGTGGGAAGTGACTGTCAAAACCGCAACAATACTGCTAATACTGGGTGGGGTGAGATGAGGTTAGGTTAGGCTAGGAAAGTTAGGACATTTCCAAGCCTGCCACTAAACACTCTTCTTGCCCATCACCTATAACAATGACTTAACCACTACTGTCCTATTTTTTACTTTAACTTGGCCTAAATTCTCCCCATTTTGCATGCAGAGTTGTAACAGTATAGTAACACTAGAATATGATGCCTGTCATGAAGAAGTACTATGCAAACCAGGCCCATAGCCAGGAGGGGAGGGGTCGAGAAGGTGGGATGACTCCACCTGCCTAGTGGTTCACTTTCTCATGGACTGTTTTTTAATATCAGAGCAAAAAAGGTACTCTCCATTTCTGAAAAGTTTTATGCTGCATCTCAATGTCACTTACACATACACCCAGATCTCCACAGCCGCATGGACATCTTTGACTAACCGGCTGCTATGCAAGTCCTGATTGGATGTCATGCCACAGTAGTATTTCTGGTTCTATTATCGTTTCAACCCCTAACGGAATGCATTATTTTTCTGTTCGCCAATGGATAGTTCTCTCAATGACAGGAAAATTCGAGTACCAACACTTATCACCATAACTCAGTAATAATGACAATATGTATATTTTTTTCACTGAGCTACATGAACAGAGATGCATATGGGTAGAAATCTGCGTCAGGTTCGTATGAAAGAACTGTAGCCCACTCTATTACCTCAGACAGTAAGCCCATCACACAAGCTCCAAAAAATAATTCTACAATCCAGCAAGATAATATTACTACTACCGGAAACTGCCCTACTACTCCATTAACTTGCCATGATTAATTGGGAGTTACAGCATATATACTTCTCAAAACTAAATGAACCCCTCGTAATTTCTGAACGCCTCCTCTATTTTTGGAAAGCCATATTGAAAAAAAATGTTTAATTACTCCTCTGGCAAAATACTTACTTCTGGGGCGAGCCGGGTGAACCCTCATTGTCGCCCATTTTATCTTCCTGGTCTTCATTTTGGTCGTGATATTCATCTTCCTCGTCAGACATCACGATAATGTGGTAAAATTGGCCTGGAATGAAAAATATACACTAGCCAATAGCTTCCCCTCCAGCCTCGACCTACACTTTGTTTTGATGGGATTTCTGCGAGGCTGGCAAAAGATAAATGAGAAACTATTGTAACCATGGAAAAGAAATAAAGCATAAAATTATCTCTTATTATAAATACCAGAAGAATAACAAAGTATATAATCTTAATTGTGAGGAAATTAATGAATTCCTGCACATATAGAACAAGACAATTAATAACTCCTTCTAACCATAGTTTGCTATCGAACTCAGGGCGGAAAATTTGAATTAAAGAAAGTGGGAAGGAAATAATTTTGCATGTAGGATTTTATATTACACTGTTCAAGAGGGTCGCAGAATATCCAGGCATATATGTCATTGAAAATAAAGGCAATAAGGAGAAATATGGTGAGTAATGCCTGCATCTGAGTTTAACTATTTACTGAAATAAGATAGTATTTAACCAATATATTTCACTGAATGGTGTTATGATGGCGTTTTAAAATAGTACTACGACCGTAAACACACACACACACACACACACACACACACCTTTCTATTCACTTGCTTACAGTATAGTGTCTGATGATTTTGCTAAACACTATTCACGGGACTTTGCACTGATAAGTTGAAAGTCGACGAGATTAAGTGTTTTAGGCCAACATGCATCTACGTGTGTGTGTGTGTGTGTGTGTGTGTGTGTGTGTGTGAGAATATGAAGGAAAATCAGAGAGTACTGACTCAATATGCGTATTTGGCAAAGATGGAAAGGAAGAGACAAAGAGAGGAGAGAGAGAAAGAAGAGCAGAGAGAGAAGAAATGGAGAGAAGCGAGAGAAAAAAGAAAAGCAGAGGGAGGAAAGAAAAAGAAGGGAGAGAAAACAACCAGTGAGGAGAGAAAGAAGAGGAAAAGGAGGAAAGAGGAAGATGAGAGGGAAGATGGAAGGAGAGAAACAGACAGAGGGAAGGATAAGGGTGTGGGTGTGGCATGTTCGTGATGGTGGAGAGAGAGAGAGAGAGAGAGAGAGAGAGAGAGAGAGAGAGAGAGAGAGAGAGAGAGAGAGAGAGAGAGTGAGAGAGGGAGGGAAGGAGGGAGGGATGGATACCAATAAGAGAGAGAGGGGGCAAGATACCATTCACTCTCTCTCTCTCTCTCTCTCTCTCTCTCTCTCCAAATAAGGCCAGGGGCGCCTCAACCCGCCAAAATTTACATAACCAAAGCAAAACGAACCAAATAAATACTCCATCTTGAAACAAAAAAATCGTTCACCCGTCATTTTCAAAACCAAAAGTCATTCTTCACCAAAACTCTATTAAATTCGAACCCAGGAATTTATGGAGCTATAGAAAAGAGTAATAAAAACGAACGAAATATTATGCAATTTCTCCCAGTCAGTTACGAAATAGGAGCAGCGGCGTTCGAGCGTGAGTGAAATAATTTGGGAATGCAGCACGCGCCCTCCCGGATGTGCAGAAGGCGCCATGTTTGTTTTTGTGTTTTGTTGCTCTCTCTCTCTCTCTCTCTCTCTCTCTCTCTCTCTCTCATCATCTGAAAGTAAAAGCAGCAAGAAAAAAACTAAACAAGACAAGACAAGGAGACATTTGACAGCCGCACCCACTCCTACATATTTCAGGAAAGAGAAATATCCGAAATTTCGCCTGAGCGGAGGTCTACCGCAGTCCAAATTTTCGTTTTCCTGTTCCAAAACTCATATAATAATAATAATAATAATAATAATAATGATAAGTCGCTTGATGGCAGGGGTTTGGGAAGCTGTGGGTACGGCCCTGACTACTGCTTTGTCCTCTAATATGACCCTTCTCTACCACAAGGTGACCCTCCATATAATCTTTCTCTCTCTCTCTCTCTCTCTCTCTCTCTCTCTCTCTCTCACACACACACACACACACACACACACACACACACACACACACACACACACACACTTTTTCACATGCATCACGCTTCCTACAGATACACCTTCCTTATTCGTACTTGTCTAGCATGGGGAAAGGATTAATTCGGACACTCACTCTCCCTCCAAGAACAATTACACCTTCTCTTAAATATTCTCTCACTCTTCTCACACGTCTCTAACGCCTCACTCTTCTCTATCTCTAATTATCTCACTTTTCTCACACTTCTCTAAGATCTCTGAATTTGCCTAAGTACCCTAAACGCGGCCTCTTTTTTTTTCCGCCGTTCAAATCCTGGACCCCGCGTGACGTCACAACCGGCCTTGGCCTTCAACAAACCGGCCCCTCTCTCACTATCTTTTTTTCTCTCTCTCACTATCTTTTTTTCTCTCTCTCAGTATCTTTTTTCTCTCTCACTATCTTTTTTTCTCCCTCTCAGTATCTTTTTTCTGTCTCACTATCTATCTTTTTTTCTCTCTCTCACTATTTTTCTCCCTCTCACTATCTTTTTTTCGCTCACTATCTTTTTTTCTCTCTCTCACTATTTTTCTCCCTCTCACGATCTTTTTTTCTCTCTCTCACTATCTT
>NC_137010.1:1261100-1273600 GCF_032717465.1 Coenobita brevimanus
GATAGAGAGACAGATAGAAGCAGGAAGTCAAATGATGAGAAGGTGTTGTGTTTGCGAGAAGCGAGCAGCGCTAAACGCTTACACGGGGGAAAGCTGACGACAGCGGCCAGTAAGGAGATGATTCAGTTAGCTGTCAGCAGTCCTCTCGTGAGAAAGATCTAGTCCACCCACGAGGAACACATGTGACACACCCCTGCTATACCAGAATTTAGGAAAGAGAGCTCAGACCTAGATTAGCCACCGAACAGGCTAGACAGAAGGAGACAAGCGACCCTAGAGAGAGGTCGAGACGGAGATTAGCTTGAGAACAGAGAGAGAGAGAGAGATAGCGAGACAGGGAGGTAGCTACCCAGGACTTATACTATTATACCTGTTTAATATTTCCAAGACAAATAAAAATAGTCCCATACTATTCTTTACCTCTCCCGTCACTACATGACATCTGGTGGGGAAACTACTACAAAGTCTTTATGACATTTGGTAGCAGCGAACGTATACGAACCTCGTCTACGAATCAACATTAAATTCCTACAAAATATCAAGATTGACAACAACCAACAATATCAGCTCCTGCCCCCTCCGTCTCCCAGATCATTACGCTGATGCAGAGGTCAAGAGATCACTCGACGCCTTGCAAGTAGCTTAACGACAAATCAGCAAATCTGCGGACATCGTCTCCGAATTAAAAGCAAATTTCTACGAAAGCAACCGAGACTACAAGGTTAGCTCCAGTTCTACAAAGTCTACAGCCATCTACAATCAACTACAATTAACAACTCTACGTCGTCTGTATAATCTTCTACACGCACCTACAAGTAGCGGCGGTCTTCATCCCACACCGAATAAATCACTAGAGAAAAGGACAGAGAAAACTTCCACATAGAATAAAGGGAACAAACAAACGAAGAGTGAGACACGATTTACAACTCATCTTACTCACTCGTCTTCACTCAAGTTACTCATCGCTACTCATTCACTCACCACAGCTACCAGTGTGGGAAGCCGACGTCACCATGTGCTGAGATGACATCACAACGCGAGTCTGCCATGCCAAGCAATGTGTGACGGACACCAGGCACTTCTCACCCACTACTCATTACTCATTATTCACATAGCTCCTACTCATATTCACTTATTTTCACAGTTAAGTTGGAAATTCGACGTTCTATGTTGAGGTTTGCCTGGGACAGCCGTTAACCACTACAAATACCAGGCCATGGAGTTTCCTGAGTAATATCGTCCATCAACACACCACTAGAATTATCAAGAGATCTTCAATCAAACCTGTATTTTCTTCCGAGATCGACTTTTGTAACGACACACCTCTACGATCTGTATCAAGTGGGTAAAATTATACTTGCTCATTTCTTCTCAGTGCTAAAATTAGCTATATTCAACTTATTCAATCATCTAGTTTGCTAGGACATAAATAAACAAGAGGCGTATTTCATAACATCATATCTTAATGACAGGAATATTTTCGCAACCACCCACGTTAATACCAGATGACACACAAATTGCCACAACATCAGACTCACAATTAAGAGACAGACCACCCATTGTACAACCCACACCACACGTTATAGATAAGGAAACAAATACGGGAGTTTCGGATGATGAGTGGGAAACCCCTTCAGATGTTGAGAGTATCGACTTCGCAGCTGCCTTAAATACGTATGCCAATATACTTAACAGGGTTCACCGGTCCGGTCATACATATTCTACCATTCCCTCACATAACGATAAACTCGTACAAGTTGAATTAACAGGGCAATCATTAAAGATGAATCAAGAAACAAATACTGCTGATCTAAAAACCACACCTCACGTTTTTGTGTATCACGAGGATAAGACTGCCCCAAAATTCTCTGGCACAGACAAGGATCGCATTGATGTCATTTCATTAATCAGTCAGTGCGAACAAATGTTCATCAAGCGCCACATACTAGATGAACAAGAGAAAATTGCTATTTTTTCATCTTGCATAAGCCAGGAAAGATGTCCAGCAAGCAATTTATTGCGCTCCGATAAGCTACATCGTGCTAGGACATATGATGAATTTAAAACTGAATTTCTGAAGAAATTTTCTGGAGGTATGAACTTCTTGCCAGGTATAATTCCAGAATTACATAAAATTGTAGATCTTGTAAGGGAGCACACTACAAACCATGTGCTCAGTGAAATAACTGCTGATGTCTCCACAATCAAGAGAACCCTATTAGCTACTCTGGAGAATTCTAAGTGGATAACAGATGATGGAAAGATGTCCCCAGACCTCGTCGTGGACATCATTGGTTATGTAGCTGCCTTGTGTAAATTACCTGATAGAACCCTTAAGATCGCCAAAACAATCGCGTACATCCCTGGAATGTGCTTACTAGACTTAATGAACGAGGTAGAGATGCAGTGCAGTAAAGCAGGTGTGGTCGACACACATGCACATTCTGGTAGAATCAGGGTACCTGAGACAGTATCAGCTGTGAAAACATCAACACCGACCCCAAACAGAGAACAAAATCGATCGCGACCTGAAATGAGGCAGTCCAAACAGACAAAGACGCCTAGACCTCGTTCCCACACGCCTTCCTACAGGCAGTTTCATAAGTTTTCGCGCAGCCCGAGCAGGTCTCGCGCTATAAACAACACTTTTTATGGGAAATCACCTCGTAGGTCACAGTCAAGGGATAGGTCCATTCTGTGTCATTACTGTGCAAAACCAGGACACACAAGGTATGAATGCTTTATCAAGGCAAAAGAGGATAATCAAAAGACACAAGGGTTTGGTCCTTACTGTAGGCATCATAGATACCAAGGGCACTGGACTAGTGATTGCAAAACAGTAGAAAAAATTGTGTCTATGTTCAAATCGGGGAAGACCAAGTCATGACAAAAAACGAACAAACATAAAAAAGAACAAGGTTAAACTTCACATAGGAGGCATGTTGGGAAATGAGTGTATCTTGATACCAGCTGTATGTGAGGATCAAAACGTTTCCTTATTTTTAGATACAGGCTCTCCAGTGAACTTAATAACACATGAAGAACTAAATAGAATTCTTAAAAATAAAAAGAAAGTAACTTTTCTGGATGAAGCTGATTTAGAATTAAACACAGTAGATGGTCAAGAGATTACAGTAAAAGGTATGATAAGATTAAATCTCAGTTTCACAGAAACTACAAGACCATTCTCTGCATTGTTCTATATCGTTGAAAACTTAGCAATTAAAGCTCATATGTTACTGGGCTTAAGATCCATGAGAACTGAGAACATAACTATACTCCCACAAATGAATGGAATAGACTTTGATAATGAATTTATAGAGGAAATAACTTCAGAGCCCTCACCGATTGGTAGAAGAGAGCCAAAAAGAATTGGTAATATTAAAGGCTTAAACAAACATACACAAATAGATGAGTGTATAGATCCACTTACACCAGCAACCCCATCCTCCAGAATTAGTGACCCAGCTAACAGTACTGATTTATCAATTTTTCCAGCCCATCTCACTAATGATTTGGTTATACCACCTAATTCATACATGAAGGTTACCATAAAGAGCAAATTACGGAATAGTACTGTTCTTGTCTTAGAAGAATTATGTAAAGTAAAAGGGATTGTCAGTAGAAAACGCATTATGTCATACGAACGACGAAGGGCTAACTCAGATATTCATTATTAATCACATGAATGGGGAAGTTCAGTTGAAGAAGGGAACTTGCATAGTTAATATTGAAAAATGTTTCGCCCCTGTAAAGGAAATAAATATTGGTGGAGTAACAAGTGAGATAAAATCTACGGATAGAGAAAGAATAAAGAGAATTTAATTCACTCAGGTGAATTTGACGAAGAAAATGATTTGTTAACCCTGCTGGAAACACACAGGGACACCGTAGCCTTGCCCGGAGAACGATTAGGGTGTACTAACTTGATTAATCACATGATTAATGTGCACCCAGAAACACCACCAATTTTCGTACCAGCTTATCGCATACCACACTCCCAACGTACACTTGCTAATCAGTATGTCGATGAAATGTTAAAGCTTGGAATTATTGAGCCTTCAGTTTCTCCGTGGAACGCTCCCCTTTTCTTTGTGCCCAAGAGAAATGGAGAAATGCGTGCGGTAGTAGATTACCGTAAACTAAATAATCACACCATCCCAGACAGATTTCCCATGCCATTGCTAAGTGATGTTCTACAGAATATTGGTCCTGAGAATAATATATTCTCGACCATCGATCTCCTAAACGGATACTATCAGATTCCGGTATCTCAGGAGTCACGTAAATACACTGCCTTTTCAACAAACAGAGGCCATTATCAATATACAAGAATGCCAATGGGACTGAGGACAGCCCCTGGTACGTTCCAGCGTCTTATGAATTACGTATTGTCCGGAATTTTAGGACAAGGAATATTTGTTTATCTTGACGATATTATTATCGCAACGAAGAATATTAAGGATCATCTCAGGAAATTAGACTTACTCTTACAAAAGCTTAGTGATGCTGGATTAAAAATTAAACTTTCTAAATGCAAATTTTGCTTTAAGGAAATAAATTTCTTAGGCCACAAATTAAGCTCTGATGGTATTCACACCACTGATGACAAAATACAGGCAGTGAGAGATTTTCCTGAACCCACTACGACTGACGAAGTTAGACAATTTTTAGGTCTGGCTGGGTACTATAGGTCCTTCGTACCACAGTTCTCTCATATAGCCTTCCCTCTATTCCAACTACTCAAAAAAGATGCTGTATTCCAATGGGAAGAAGAACAAAAAAGGGCATTTAACAATCTAAAAATTAAACTAACGAATGCACCTTGTTTAGCATATCCAGATTACACGAAATCATTTCTTATTTGTACAGACGCATCAGTTAAAGGATTAGGGGCTGTACTGATGCAGGAAGATAAAAGAGGAAAGAATCAACCAATTGCATTTGCCAGCAGACAAACAAGAGGTGCAGAAAAAAATTATAGCACTACAGACTTAGAGGCACTTGCAGTGATTTTTGCATTACAAAAGTTTCGAGATTTGGTATATGGTTACGAAATCCACTTATTCACCGACCATAAACCACTGGTGGGTATGTTTAAAGAAAAACTCCTTTCTGGGAGGAGAGCAAGATGGAAATGTACAGTTGAAAACTACAGTGTACAAATACATTATATACAAGGTAAAATGAATATAGTAGCTGACGCATTATCTAGGAACCCGAACACAATTCAGGTTGCGGCGTTAGATCTCAAAGGAAATATCCCAAACCACGAGGATATCGCAAAGGCACAAAGACTTGACCCAGTATGGTCAAAAGTAATATACAAGTTAGAAAGTGGAGATGACATACAATTACCCAAACTGCATGTCCCACTTGAACAATTCACAATGGTCAATAATACATTATACAAAATTAACTCTAAACAACCAAAACGCCAAAGAAATACTAACCAGTTGGTAGTACCTAATGACATGATACCCCAAGTATTACGAATGATACACGACAGCCCACATGCAGGACACCCTGGAAAGGATAAGACATTCAACCAAGCCCAGCTATTATATTACTGGCCTTCATTACGAAGAGATATACACAATCATATAGACAGATGCGAATCATGTGCGAAACACAAAGGATACCCAATCACACCTGCACCGATGGGTAATTACCCAGTACCACATCAACCATGGGACGTTGTCGCTGTTGATTTACTCAAGTTGCCATTATCATACAATAATAACCTATACTTATTCGTAGCAACGGATCATTTTTCCCGTTATGTCATTTTAGCTCCAATTAAAGATAAGACAGCAGAGACAGTAGCAAAGGCAATAACAGATAATGTAATATGTCGCTTTACTACCCCAAAGGTATTAATAAGTGATAATGGAGGAGAATTTAATTCTGAGATCTTACAAGAAATATGTAAACAATACAACATTAAAAAGGTTAACGTTTTGGCCTATCACCCAGCATCGAATGGGTTGGTAGAGAGACAAAATAAAAAGGTATTAGATGTGCTACGACACATTCTCAGTGAAAATTATGCGAGCTGGGATGATTGGATTCCCAGAGTAGAGGCCTCCATTAATGGGTCTATAAATAAATCCATTGGTGACACACCACATTTCATTATATATGGCACGGATAAAAAATTACCATATGAGCTCCTAGAAGGTGACAGCATGCCTATATACAATTACGATGATTACTCTAAACTCCGTTTACGTGAATTCCAGGACATACACAAAAGAGTACAAAAACAATTAACGATGTCCAAGGAAGAAATGACGGAGGCATTTAACAAAAAGGCAAAAGATTCACCTATCAGCTTAGGAGACATTGTTTACGGAGTCATTCATACGAGAGACAATAAATTATCCCCTAAATTTGAGGGCCCATACAGAGTAATTAACATAAAGGCAAACAAAGTTTTAATTAAGTCACTTTCAAGTGGCGAGGAAAAACAAGTTCATATTGACCATTTAAAACGAGTTTCAAGGGAATTATCACATAATTATTCAGCCTCGGATACAACCGAACAGGTGAACGTACCTCAAGAAACCAAGCAAGAACACAACAATGATTACAAAAAGAAATTAAGGTCATATACCAAACAATCGAACATAGGTGCAACTATTCCAATGAAATCTACAGTACATCATTTACGAGAATTAAATATCGATTTAAACTCCTTCTATAAATGAAATAACAGCCAACCGTAACGCACATCATCACTATCATCAACCACAGCTTTATAGGAAATTAATAGATTTTTTTTTTCGGTAGGTTACGATGAAGGGACTTATGCTATGGATTCTCCTATACATAGTAAGAGTATATGCGCACCTAGACCCCAAGCATATAGTACGACAAGGATGCCTCATAGCTCCAACGGCCACGACTACAATCGTCAAGGATGTCATGAGTACTGAAATAAGTCTAGATTACTTGTATGACTTACCTACTTATATAGAAAGACTTGCGACGCCGATGCGAACTCTGGACTTCAAGATAGGGAATTATGTTTCACAATCACATATCACCAAGGAAGTGGATGAAATGGTGAAGTTAGCGAAATGGAAACTAGAACAGGCGAAGTCAACTATGCTCGTCATGATCCAAGATCTCCCATCTTCTGGAACAGAGGTGCTGAGCGACAGGAACAACATCACACGTACTCGCCAAAAGCGCGGTTTGTTCGATCTGGGCGGCGCAATTCTTGGGAACATCTTTGGATTGGCTACAGAGGATGACCTTAAAGAAATAAACAAAAAATTTAATAAGATAGCTCAGGTACTAACATACCAAGATAAATTCATCACAGGACAGAACTTGGCAATGAAAACAATTGTGAAAAATCTGAAACAAGCAGAAAACGTAGCTCTCGAGAGTATAGATAAAATAAATAACTTGGAGGGTAACGTTACCCTTTTCCAGCACTTCTCCATCATCACAGAACATATTGACACGATTCTACTACAATTAGAGAACACTAGAGATCATTTCAGGGCACTTATGCAAGGAATTTCGAATGCTGGTGATGGCAAGATCACAAATGACTTACTCCCAGTTCATGAGCTACGTCAGATAGTTAGTCAAGGCATACATAAACATAAATTGAAGCCATTGTTCCGCAGTAGGGAATTTATGCAATATTACCCGTACTTGGAAGCAACACTAACACCCACATCAGTGATAGTTCATGTACCATTCATCACGGAAGACCTGTTCACAGTATACCAAATACACCCCTTCCCCTATAGAATCAACAACACTTTAGTCATCATCAACATCAACACAGACACCGAACTCATCATGGTCTCCAAGAGACGAGACACTGTCACTTTCGCAAGTGAGTCAACGATTGAGCGAAAGTGCCGCACATCCTTACATGCTGTTCATCTTTGTCCTGCGTACATTTTCACGTTTCAGCCTACTGATACGGTCCCTTGTGAAATGGCTATCATCAGCAATAACAATATTCATCATCATTGCAACTTCACTTTTGCTCCAGATAAACTTGTACACCATCAACGCATTGGACACTCGCAGTTTTTTTATTTCCCTCATAACACATCAGTTTACATAGTCTGTCCAGATATACCACCATCTCATACATCAGCCTCAGGATTATACATAGCACCAGACTACTGTGCGGTATTTACACCATCCATGTCTACTTTTTCCACCATCAATCACTACGCCATCCTCAATCATACACACAAACATTTCCACCCACTGCCTGATATGGACTTAAACATGAGCACAAGTATTAAGCTGACTTCACCTAAGTTTGAAACTATGCAGCTGATCAATGAAACAATGAAGCCCTGGGAAGATTTGAGTTTGAGTATGTTCAACCCATATTATGTGTATAGCCAAGCACCTTCTGTCTTCATAATTATCTGCATTGTTGTTGCAGTAATGCTGTTGGCCATGCACAGAATGCATGCAAGAATTGCTAATTTGGAGTCATTGTTTAGTGGGGGGAGAGTTAACATCACAGTTAACCACCCTGAATGAAGTGTATATATTTTGTATATAGTATTAATTATATATATAAAAAAAAAAAATAATAATAATAATAATAATAATAATAATAACACAAAGAAGAATGACCCATATATGGCAGGCCAGTACCATTATCTTTAAATGAAATATTAGTAACTCTTACAATAATCTTAATTTTAAACTATTTTTATTCTTGCATGTATGCATTTCACTATAATAACCCAAGTACATACTGTATTACAGTTAAATAATTTACTTTAATGCATTTATTCCAATATGTATTCAACTTATTTAAAATGTAATATTACTGAATAATCACTATTTACTATGAATAATATATGTATACAATATTCATACAATTATGTTACTTTACAATATTATGTATTTCACTTAATTAGCTTATAAGTTCATTATAATGTGTATGTAGTATGTATTAATATATATTAACTATTAAATGTCGATGGTACGTCATTTTCGCGCGGCCGAGCAAATATAGGACTACATAATAGATAGATAGATAAATAGATAGATAGAGAGACAGATAGAAGCAGGAAGTCAAATGATGAGAAGGTGTTGTGTTTGCGAGAAGCGAGCAGCGCTAAACGCTTACACGGGGGAAAGCTGACGACAGCGGCCAGTAAGGAGATGATTCAGTTAGCTGTCAGCAGTCCTCTCGTGAGAAAGATCTAGTCCACCCACGAGGAACACATGTGACACACCCCTGCTATACCAGAATTTAGGAAAGAGAGCTCAGACCTAGATTAGCCACCGAACAGGCTAGACAGAAGGAGACAAGCGACCCTAGAGAGAGGTCGAGACGGAGATTAGCTTGAGAACAGAGAGAGAGAGAGAGATAGCGAGACAGGGAGGTAGCTACCCAGGACTTATACTATTATACCTGTTTAATATTTCCAAGACAAATAAAAATAGTCCCATACTATTCTTTACCTCTCCCGTCACTACATGACATCTGGTGGGGAAACTACTACAAAGTCTTTATGACAGAAAGTGATCCACAGTGCCAAGCCTCTATTTTATTTCCTTTAAGGGGCAGAAAGTGAGCCAGCTTAACCCCTTCACCCCGACGACGCATTTTCATTTTATATATATCATTTCCATCTTACAAACTTCTTTTTTTTTTTTTGTAATGTGGTGTATGGATTATTTTTTTTAAATCATTTGTTTTTCCATCCTCTATTCTATTGTAAAAAAGATAAAGATTTCACTTATTTCTATACTGCAGCTGTCTTTCTTAACCTAAATAATAATAAAATGAATAAAAATAAGTAATAAATATAATAGAAGTCATTGGTTTGAAAGGACTGATTTTTGGCTCACCCTGTGCCTTGGTAATTTCAATGCTGATGTAGAAAGTGATCCGGATTATTCCTTTGTATCCTGTAGACCTGGAGGGATGGGGTGGAGTGGTATATGAGAGGGGGGGGTGAGTTGGGAGCAGGGCAGTGAAGTGGCAGGGGGACAGGGCGACGTGGAGACGATTTGTTTGTGGCCACCCAGTGCGGGACTGGGGAGTCTGGCAATAGATACATAGATAGATAGACTTGACAAACGTATTATTAAGGGATTAAGATTGCGGGGAACTTCAACGCCAATTCAGGAAGTGATCCACGTGTACAAACAAGGCCGCTTTCAGGAGTGGAATGGGAGTCTCCGTTACACCTCTTCCTTAGCGATTTATTCTGCCTCTTACATCTTATCCTTACCTGCTATGCTATCTAAATCACTTCAATATCACCGTAGTTTACACCAATAATATAAAACAGAATAATGAAGGTAATGTTCAAAATAAATCGCTAAGGAGGAGTTGTTACGGCATCTCAGAAGACGCCTAAAATAGATGCTTTATGTCTATTAAATAATTACACTGAAATTTCCCGGAGACCTCAACGCCGGGGCAAAAAGTGATCCACATTGACAAACCACGTGTCTTAAATGCTTCCTGAACTATATATTTATCTATCTGCCTGTCTATCTATCTGTCTATCTAATTATCTATCTGCCTGCTTATCTATCTATCTATCTATTGCTTACTAGGCCCCATCTATCCTGTAGCCTTGTGTGTCGTAGGTAAACAGTCAAGAAATGTACCTGCATAGATAGGTAGGTAGGTAGAGAGAGAGAGAGAGAGAGAGAGTGTGTGTGTGTGTGTGTGTGTGTGTGTGTGTGTGTGTGTGTGTGTGTGTGTGTGTGTGTGTGTGTCCAGATCTACATGTTTTTGTATGGGTTTAAGTGCATGTGCGTATGAGTAGGGAATGTGTGTGTGTGTGTGTGTGTGTGTGTGTGTGTGTGTGTGTGTGTGTGTGTGTGTGTGTGTGTGTGTGTTTGTCCAGGTCTACGTGTTTTTGTATGGGTTTAAGTTCATGTGCGTATGAATCGGAATGTGTGTGTGTGTGTGTGTGTGTGTGTGTGTGTGTGTGTGTATACTTTCATACGCACGTATGTATGTATATGTGTACTTTAATAAATCAGGTGATCTTTGTTTGGGTTAATCAGCTGATGTTTGTTTTGGTTCCGTGGCGCCATTTTGACTAGACTTCGACCTCCACTATCCCCCTAAATCTTCCCTCCCATCCCTCCCCTCTCCTCTCCTCCATCTCTCCACCCCTCTCCCTCTCCTTCCCTCCACCCCTCCATCCCTCCCTCTCCTCCATCTGACCACACCCTCTCGCCCCCTGACCTTCCGTAGTCAAAGCCACGCCACGCATTCGGACACGATGTAAACAAACCCTGGGGCTGAGCGAAAACTTGCGTACCTTGAGCGAAATGTTGGCCTAACTTAATGGGTTTTTCAATTGATTTCGTCTTCGTTTCATTTTGTTTCGTCTAGTCTATGCTATTGATATTTCTCTTCGTTTCGTCTATCTTTCCTTCTAAACAGTACTATCTATTGAAGGAATTTCTATCTATCTATCTATCTAACCATCTATCCTACCTTGAAACTAGCTAACTATCCACTAAAAATAGATGTATAGTAGTAGTAGTAGTACTGTAGTAGTAGTAGTAGTAGTAGCAGCAGCAGCAATAGTGGTAGTGGTGATGATGGTGGTGGTAGCGGTAATGGTGGTGGTGGCAGGAGAGAGAGAGAGAGAGAGAGAGAGAGAAGGGGGGGGAGGTACCAACGAGAATAGGAAAGAAATCATTAAAAACAGATAAAAGGATCCGGTTGTGTCTAGCTGAGAGAGAGAGAGAGAGAGAGAGAGAGAGAGAGAGAGAGAGAATGTAGGTGAGGGAAAGGGGAATTATTGTACATGTATATCGCCTGAACTGCCTTGACCTACCCAAAACAACTTCTCTCTCCCTCCCTCTCTCTCTCTCTCTCTCTCTCTCTCTCTCTCTAGGCGTGTATACCCCTTTCCCCTTAACCTGGCCCAGATTTTCGTCCTTTTGCAGCTTATTTCACGTAGCTCAGTGGCAGAGAAAGACAATACTACGGCTCTACATCCTTTCCACAGCACTTCTTCGTGACTAGCGGCCAAGTTAAAGATTATACGGAGAAAAATAAACATCATTTCCTTTTAAGACTTGGTTAGGCATTTCCTCTCTCTCTCTCTCTCTCTCTCTACCTACCTACCTACCTACCTATCTCTATCTATCTATCTATCTATCTATCTATCTGTGTCTATCTGTCTGTCTGCCAATATCTATTTAACTATATATCTGTCAGTCAATCAGTTAATCTATTTATTCATGTATATCTATCTATCTATCTATCTATATATCTATTTATCTGTCCATCTGTCTGCCTGTATCAATTACTATCTATCTGTAAATCAGTCAGCCCTGTTTATCTATCTATTTATCTATCTGTCCATCTGTCTGCCTGTATCTATTACTATCTATCTGCCAATCAGTCAGCCTGTTTATCTATCTATCTATCTATCTATCTTCTATCTATCTATCTATCTGCCTGTCTGTCTCTCAATCAATCTACTTAACACCTATATATATCTATCAGCAAAGCC
>NC_137010.1:1278600-1368600 GCF_032717465.1 Coenobita brevimanus
ATCCTAATTAACCTTGATCTTATTTTTTTTTAAATCCATTCAAAAAAGTCATTCAAAATTCTGCACAGGGGCCAAAAATAAAGCGCCTCCCCTCCCCCCAAACCCCCCCAAAAAAGAAAAAACAAGAAAAAGAAAAAAAGTTGCTCATACGGCTGCCCAGATTAACCCTTTGACTCTGACAGGTTTCCAGGAGCCAAAAAATAAATAAATAAATAAATAATATATAAATAAAAATAAAAATGAAAAAATAGAACCTGCGTTTTTGGGATAATTGACTTTTTTTTTTTTTTTTTTAATATTTCGTCTTTTCGGGGGTTTCCCATTGACAGGCTGAATTGTTGTTGTTGTTGTTGTTGGTGATGGTGGTGGTGTGGTGGTGGTGGTGGTGGTGGTTGTTGTGGTGGTGGTGGTGGTGGTGGTGGTTGTGGTTGTGGTGGTGGTGGTGGTGGTGGTGGTGGTGATGGTGAAGATGGTGGTGGTGGTTGTGGTGGTGGTGATGGTGGTGGTGGTTGTCATGATTATTATTTTCACGTTTTCTTCCTCTATTTACACACACACACACACACACACACACACACACACACACACACACACACATCCTAATATCAGGCTCCATTTGTCTTCATAATAATAAACTAAACAAAATCTCTCTCTCTCTCTCTCTCTCTCTCTCTCTCTCTCTCTCTCTCTCTCATGCACTGCCATCAACACCATATAAACCTGTTACTCGTGTTTATATTATTTTCTTGTTAATCGTCTCCAAATCAAGTTTTCCTCCCCAAGTAAAAAAAAAAAAAAAGAATAAGAAAGAAAGAAAGAAAGACAAAAAAATGGAGGTCTGAACACAGCAACACAATCCTGAAAATTCCAACTCATCAGCAGACACGTGGTATTACCTAACACCAAACTGGTATTACTAACAATAAACTGGTATTACTAACAAACCCTACTACGTACTGCATATAAAGCTGTCTCTTCAGGCGCTGACGAAGGCCCTACACGAGGTGGCTCTGTGCACTGTGGGTGGAGATAAGCAGTTGCGGCGTCCACCCGGGAGCCACACCTCCTCGTATCTCCCTGCACCTCGCCGTGGGGAAGGACCTTAGTCTGACCCTAACGAGGCGCTGATGTACCTGGAAGACGGCCCAGCACCTAATCCTTACCTGTGATCGACGGGTCTGCTCGGAAGGACAGACCAGGGTTAAGGAACAACACCAACCAGTTTCCTCTTCTTCTTAATCAAGATACTCTCGCCAAATCCACACAAACACGGCGGCACTCGACAGTACACCACGACCACAACAATACGTAGCTGATATCCGGTTGCAAGCGCGCGAAAAATGCGTCACCCAAACGAAGAAGACACAGGGAGGAAGAAGAAGAAGGAGAAATAGAAGAAAAAGACGAAGAAGAAAAAGAAGACGAAGAAGAAAAAGAAGACGAAGAAGAAAAAGAAGACGAAGGAGAAGATGAAGACGAAGAAGAAAAGGGAGAAGACGTAATGTACTGTAGTGGATGATGAGTAGGTGTATACTTAACGAAGGAAGATGAAAAGCAGGAATATTAACGTAAAGAAGAGGAGAGGAGGAGGAGGAAGAAGAGGAAGAAGAAGAAGAGGAGGAGGAGAAGAGGACGTAGCGGTGAACCCTCATTTCATTACGCCATAAGTGGATTTTATTTTTGAATTTTTGTGTCCTTATGTAACCGGTTTATATAATTCTCGTTTTTTTTTTTTTTTATAATGGTGGTGTTCGTATCTGTGTTCAACGTATATATATATTTTTTTTTATTTGCTGGCTTTCACTGTTGTTCATAATTCTTTGTTCATTCCTATCCTTTTGCCATGTTCAACTGTTTCTATCCCGTCTCAGTCGTGTTCCGTTGTTTTCCATCCTGTCTATCCATCTACCTATTGCAAGACGCTTTAATCCCATATAAGGGGTGGCCACAAACAAATCGCCTCCATGTCCCCCTGTCCCCATCTTACTAAGCCAATTTCGCTATAATCTCTCTCTCTCTCCTCTCTCTCTCTCTCTCTCTCTAACGTATTTAAACGGACGAAACATTCAAATTTAAACAACATGACGTCACCACACACCTTACGTAACAGACAAACGATTATTTTCCCTCTGGTTTTCGCTCAGGTCTCTCTCTCTCTATCTATTGCCAGACGCCTCAGTCCCGTACGGGGTGGCCACAAACAAATCGCCTCCACGTCGTTCAGGTGCTGCAGGGTATAATAAGGGCGAAAATCAAAGCCTCCCACCTGTTAATTGAGCGAAACTGTCCACTCCATTCTGACAAAACCGGTTCGAAGGGTTACGCTGAAGGCAACTGTACAGGAAATTCCCCTCGCATCAATTTCGCGTTCCCATTTTGGCGCTTTTGGCGATGCTGTGACTGCCCTTCAGATTTCCTTGGAGAGAAATGTGAAGGCTGTGAGGTTCTTCTCTCTCTCTCTCTCTCTCTCTGTAGGTGGAGCCGCGTACCATCCACTCATCCGATGAAGTGCTACCCTCCTCAATCGACTGCAAAGTGAGACAAGGCAAATGGTTTCTTGCAACCCAGGGAGTCATTTACTACGCTGGGTGGTAACCATATAACCAAGTGACGCCTGGTGGTCTAGTGGGTTACGGCGCTCCAGCAGATGGAATGGATAAGGGTTCACAATGAAGGGGGTTAGGGTTTAGTCCTCACATTTTGCAACTCAGGGGCGAGGGAGGATGGTCACTCACCTTAAATACCGGAAATGAGTAGCCTAGCCCCGGGCCCCTACGATCCTGACGAGGCAAGGGAGGATTTGACGATGGGACGATAGCTGATAAAAAAAAAAATAATAATGAAATGGACAAAAGGAACTAGAAAATTGATTCATGCGTTTCTGAATATACCTTTTATTATTATTATTATTATTATTATTGTTGTTGTTGTTGTTGTTGTTATAATTATTGCTGTCTTTATTATTATTATTATTATTATTGTTGTTGTTGTTGTTGTTATAATTATTGCTGTCTTTATTATTATTATTATTATTATTATTATTGTTGTTATAATTATTGTTCTTTATTATTATTATTATTATTATTATTATTAGTGGTAGTAGTAGTAGTAGTAGTAGAAGTAGTAGTAATAGTAGTAGTAATAGTAGTAGACTCAACTATGCTAGAAAACTGATATATGCATTTGTGAATATGCCTCTTTTTTGTTCTTTTTTTTTTCCCAGAAGGTAGACATACTGGGAAAAAATTAAAGAAATGAGAGAGAGAGAGAGAGAATCGGAGAAAAGCCCCATTTTTTCCACACCCACTGTCTCTAAAATCCTGTTCCATTTTCAGCAGGTCTGGAAAAACCTTATTGTTAATGGTATGTAATTTGAAATGGGGCAACCACACACACAAACTCGCCATAAGGAAAATAAAATAATGAAAGGAAGAAAGAAAATGGGAGAAAATCATTAAAAAAAGAAAGAAAAAGAAAGAAAATAACAGAAAAGCATCAAAGAAAGAAAATAAAGAAAAACATCAAAGAAAGAAAGAAAATAGCAGAAAAACATCAAAGAAAGAAAATAAAGAAAAACATCAAAGAAAGAAAATAGCAGAAAAACATCAAAGAAAGAAAGGAAAAGAAAGAAAATACCTTAACAGAAGAGCATCAAAGACAGAAAGAAAGAAAATGGCCGAAGCGCATCTCACCCTTGTCACTGAGTTCCTGCATCGATGTTAACGGTTCTGGCAAAACCTGTTACATTTTGAATTTTTCTTTTGTCTTCTTTTTTTCTTTCTCTCTCTTTTCTTTTTCTTTTTCTTTCTTTCTTTTTTTTTTTTTTTTGCCTTGGGAATAGAAACGGAGGTGAAATTTCCATGAGGTTATTGAGTTCCGTTTGGTCCGGTTATGGTTGTCTGGTTTTGAAATATATGTAAGTTTTTACGGCTGAGATAGGTATGGGGAAAAATTACTTGATTACTACTAGTACTACTACTACTACTGCTATTACTGCTACTAATACTACTACTGCTGCTGCTATTACTACTACTGCTACTACTACTACTACTGCTGCTGCTACTACTACTACTACCGTTATTATTATTATTATTATTATTACTACTACTACTACTACTTCTACCGTATTATCACTGTTACTACTACTACTACCACCGGTACTACTACTACTACTAATTTCTCATGCAGTTTACGGCGACATTAAGAAGATATGAGAAAAAGAGGATTTTAATGGTTAGTCTGGAAAATAAATCGCTAAGGAAGAGGTGTTAGGGAGTCTCCTTGCCCCACGAGAATACGGGGAGGAGGACAGGAAAATTTAATCTATGGCGGTAAGCTAGATTGGGTTAAATTAGGTCACGCTGGGTTAGAGTATTATTTATTTATTTATCTATCGGTTTATCTATCTTTTTATCAATTTATCTATCTATTTATTATGTATTTAGTTATCTATCTATCTATCTATCTACCTGTCTATCTATCTATTTATTTATTTATTTATTTAAGGGACGGTAGGGGAAGATTATTATTATTATTTTTTACATCATTAAGGGTCGTGTGTGTGTGAGAGAGAGAGAGAGAGAGAGAGAGAGAGAGAGAGATGGGCTATAGGAGACACACACAGCCAGTTCCCACACCATCATTTCCCACGCCCTCTGCCTCCCCCCACACACACACTCAGCAACAGGGGGTGGGGTCAAGGCCACAGAACCAGAACACCTTTTTATTTTACTAAGCACAGTGTGGGTGAGGGAGAGTGGGGGTGAGGGGGTGAGGGAGGTGAGGGAGGGAGTCAAGGATGGGGTACGGGATTGGCATCTTTACTTTTTACAGGCGAAGTATAAGTGAAGATGTGCGTGAGGGTGAGGTGGGTAAGGAGGAAAAGAGTCAAGGACTGGGAAGTCACCACACACACACACACACACACACACACACACACACACACACACACATTCTGGTGTGCGTGTGTTTTCATAATTAGTATCCTGACCCAGTTAATTCTACATCTGCTTAAGTTTCCATTAATTTTGTCGTTGTCATTTACATCCTTTAATGACTTCGTTAAACGGCTCACAATAAAACCGCGAAAAATCGTATCAGTGTCTTGCTGTCCACTGAATTGCCATCGTCTCGACAAAAATTATTAGTGTTCCAATGGTGGTGGCAGGAACATCATCACCATCCAAGGCAATAACAAGTTTTAAATTACAGCTCACATCTAACTCAGCTTCTGTATCTATAATTACAGATTATTACTCGATGCTACAGACATCTTCACTTCATCCAGAAAAAGTGTCAGACCTTCGCCCACACTAGCATCTCGACAGTCATCACGCAGGCAAATTCTGCATCATTATCAGTCCCTTCTTCGTTAAGTTTCGAAGTTTAGGCATAGCGATGAAAACGGAAAACGGCATTATTTATTTCTTAATAGATTTTTTTTTTTTATAACAGAAGATGAACAGAAGAAGAAAAGCAAAGTAAGAGAGAAAAAAAAAATCCATACACCAAATTACAGAACGCTAATAAATGGCGGAAGGTATTTTTTCTTTCAATGATTTTTACTGTCAGTTCAAACCTTCTCCATGCATTTTTTTTTCCTCAGATAAAAACTCGTCCTTAGCCACATTTTCAACTTCAGCTGTTGTTCTTGTAATCTTATTAAATTATATATATATTCACCTGCAAGACGCCTAATCCCAGAGTTTATTCAGGGTAACCGCGACAAAAATAATTACCCCGGAAAATACAAACATATATAAATAAGTAAATAAATAAAGCTTCTCCAAGCTCAGCCATCATTTATCATAATTATCTATTCGTCATGCCCGTCCACGCCGCCCTCCCTCATGTACTCCCAATTTAGCATTCTTTATCATTCTCTATCGTCTTTTTCTCATTCTCTCTTTATCTTCTACATACTTTTTTTTTTTATTTTGCCTCATCCTCAGTCTTCCTCTCATTCTCCAATCACCTTGCTAGCTGCACAGTCTCTTAATTATTCTTGCCCTCAGTCTACCTCTTCTTATTCTGCCAACAAACATCACTTCTACACCCACTGTTATCGTTTTCCTCGTGGCTCTCATTCTCCCTCTCTTCATTCTTTCATCTTACCATCCACTCACTCTTTGATATCATCCTCTTCCCTCTCAGACTTCCTCATCTCATCCTTCCATCATCTTACCTTCCATTTACTCCTTGTCATCCTCCCGCTCCCTCTCGAACCTCCTCCTCTCACCCCTCATCACCTTCCTTTCCCTTCACTCTTTATCATTCCTCCTATCCTCTTCTCATTCTCCCCTTCTTGCCTTCTACTCACTGCCATCATTCTTCCTCATTCTAGCTCTTCCTCAGCTTATTCCTCCATTAAAATCATCTACGCAATGCCCGGAAAAACACATAAAAAAGCGTGTAATATTTTCCCGACCACGATAACTACCGCCTCTACTACAACCGTGGGAATACAACAACTTTAAACAACGATACATCACCCTATCGTCGTCCCGTTACGCTGGGTACAATACAAGGACGAAGGTAATGTCTCGGAAAATGAAACGCGGGGTAAGATTGTCCCACGCGTTTATTTACATCCGGGAGCGTCAAGTGAAATCTCGTCTTCCGTACGGTCGCTCGCTTGACTCGTGGGTAAATGTTTATGATTTCGATATTCCCCGTCCTTTATTATTATTATTACTATTATTATTATTATTAGTAGTAGTAGTAGTAATATCATCATGGTTGCTAAAAGTACGTTTGCTGGGATGGGCTCTTTGCAACATCTCTCAGCTTAGCACCGCAATAATGTCTTGTATGGTGCTTATATCTTTTTAATAATGCCGTGGCTTGCATCAGTAACAAATAAAATGATAATAAAGATTTATAATGAAACACAAATCGCTCAGGAAGAAACATTACGAAATTTCCTAGACTATCTGGAATGCGACCATGACTCACTGTTCCGTAAATGAGTCACGTTTTTTATATTTAAAGGAAAACGCCATTCTAGGGAGACTAATATATATTTCTAAACCTGACACTAGTTCGAGCTGGCTGGCTGGATGTGGGGAGAAGTGCATGATCAGGGATTTGATACCCCTTTTTAACGTGGCAGCGTCCGGATTGACTCAGTCGGATACGTTTATGTGAAGCTACAGAGCGTGGTGAATGTTTTTGGCGTATCCGATAGAGCCAGGATTCCGGGGGCTTGAATGGTGAGTGAATGGAAGCGTGGCCCATTGGACTGGGCAAATTTGGGCTGTCAGGACATTGCTACTCCTCACCCTGCCCTTGGATGGGAAGGAGGTCCGGATGATTATGATAATGATGACTAAACCTGTTATTCATTCAAAACCTAAGTAATTTAACAGGCAGTGGGTGATCACGTGATAGTTCTGCTTGTGGATGTGGATGCGCTGAAAATTGCAGTGTAGTGGAGGTTAATGAACAGTTACGGTAGGAATGTGAGAGATACAGACAGGCAGACAGACAGACAGACAAAAAAAGTGGATGGATCTGAGAGAGAGAGAGAGAGAGAGAGAGAGAGAGAGAGAGAGAGAGAGAGAGAGAGAGAGAGAGTTAGGCGATTCTAGACCCATTTCACTTTCACCAGTAACCGGTATTTGAATTTCAGACCAGTGTGGCGTCATCATTACGTCACTTGGTATTTCAGCATAAGATATTGAAATGTCGCAACACCTACTCCTGACCGATCTATTCTGCGCATTATTATATTCATCATCATCATCATCCGGGCCTCCTTTCCCACCCTAGGGCAGGGTGAGGAGTAGCAACGTCCAGACAGTCCAAATTTGCCCAATCCAGTGAGCCACGCTTCCATTCACTCATCATTCAAGCCCCCGGAATCCTGGCTCTATCGGATACGCCAAAAAACATTCACCACGTTCTGTAGCTTCACATAAACGTATCCGACTGAGTCAATCCGGACGCTGCCACGTTAAAAAGGGGTGCCAAATCCCTGATCATGCACTTCTCGTAACATTCATCCAGCCAGCTCAATCTCCTGTCAGTTCCCTAGCCTCACCGACTTCCATACTTCTCTTCCTCACACACTCATCCACCAAATCTCTCCACCTTCTCCTTGGCCTACCTCGCCTCCTCCCTCCTTCAAATTCGCTCAGATATACCTTTTTCACCACTCTGTTGTTATCCATTCTTTTCCACATGACCATACCATCTCAGTACACTCTCTTCGATGAAACGTAACTTAAATTTGGTTCGTATTCTCGTCGGTTAAGGAAGCTCCCTAACACCTCTTCCTTAGCGATTTATTTTTAGATACGGCTACTTAATATCAAATTGTATGTTATTTATGCAGAGTATGGTAAAAACAGAATGATTTAAGTAACACAGAAGAGGATTACAAGGTGTTATAAGCAAAATAAATCGCTTAGGAAGAGGTGTTAAGGAAATAGTATAGAACTTTAATTTTCCTTTTTCAGTTTATTTCGCGTTGCTCAGTGATACAATAAGACACTACTAAGGCTACGTATCATTTCCTTAGCACTTCTTCGTGACTAGCATCGCACACGAGATGGGCAGATGCCAATTTTACGCCGAGTTGAAGTGATCGGAGTATAGTGAACGATGAGTATTGGGAACTGGGCGAAAAACAATGATTTCTCCTTCAATCATAACGTGGTTTCAGAATGTATCGGTGTATTTTTAAATGTTTGGTTCGGATGTGTGTGTGTGTGTGTGTGTGTGTGTGTGTGTGTGTGTGTGTGTGTGTGTGTGTGTGTGTGAGAGAGAGAGAGAGAGAGGAAGAACGGGTTTTCACTGAAGGAAGTAAAGATGAAAGGAATATTAAAGAGGAAGCAGAAAGAAAAATTAAAAGGGAATGGTGAAATGAGAGAGAGAGAGAGAGAGAGAGAGAGAGAGAGAGGATGAATGGATATTAAAGGAAGGAAAGAGGAAGAAGAAGAGGAAGAAGACGAAAAAGAAGAAAGCAGAGAGAGAGAGAGAGAGAGAGAGAGAGAGAGAGAGAGAGAGAGAGATGATGATATGATGAGTAAAAGAAGAAAAAAAAAATGAGAGTTACATAGAGTTACATAGATACAGACCACACAGACCTTACGGTCCCTACGAGGTGGTCCGGCCTTAATACTAATATGCCTTAATCCTAAGCAGAAGGCTCTCTCCCCCACCCTCCAGACCCTCCGGCATTTGCCGTACAGGAAACAAGAGAGGAAGTAATACCTTGCAGGAATGAAAAACCTGAAGGAATTTTATAGGATCGGCAGAAAGTAGAATAATATGGAAAAGGAAAATTTGGGCATACAGCCACATACTCTATGCATGCAATTTTTTTTTTTAATCAAAAGATGAATAGAATGTTTATCTATTATATATA
Source organism: Coenobita brevimanus (assembly GCF_032717465.1). Taxonomy (NCBI): domain Eukaryota; kingdom Metazoa; phylum Arthropoda; class Malacostraca; order Decapoda; family Coenobitidae; genus Coenobita; species Coenobita brevimanus. Next base: position 1,287,971 of record NC_137010.1, read on the forward strand.
TTCTAAAATATTGTCTGTGTCTAATAGACACATGAATGCAGACGCGAATATGCAATAATTGTTCCATCCTAACTAAACGATACCAGTTGCGTCGAGATACATGTCCAGTCTCATTTTGAATATATTTATGATACCACTCTCAATCACATTCCCAGGGAGTTTATTCCATTCGCTTACAACAGAGTAAGTGAAGAAGTTTTTGGTTGTATCAAGATTAGCCCTCCTTGCTTGCAACTTCATACCATTTCCTCGAGTTACAGTCTCGGCAATTACTGTGAATAGCTTGCTTGAATCAGTATTACTAAAGCCTTTTAGAGAGAGAGAGAGAGAGAGAGAGAGAGAGAGAGAGAGAGAGATGATGGTGATAATGATGAATGGTTACTAATTAAAGGAAGTAAAAGAGGAAGCAAAAAATGAGAGAGAGAGAGAGAGAGAGAGAGAGAGAGAGAGAGAGAGAGAGAGAGAGAGAATAGGGAGACAGACAATAGGGGATGACTTTCAACCTCCACCACCTTTGAGAACCAGAAGTGCTAGTTTTTATTCTCTCTCTCTCTCTCTCTCTCTCTCTCAGAATCTGTTGCGTAAGGAAACTGGGAAATTCAATATCTAGTTTGTTTCCATATCCGAGAGAGAGAGAGAGAGAGAGAGAGAGAGAGAGGATGAGAAAATAAGAACAGAGAGAGAGAGAAAGCAGGGACGAATGTGGTTAAGACAAAGTGAGAATACGAGGAGAGAGAGAGAGAGAGAGAGAGAGAGAGAGAGAGAGAGAGAGAGAGAATTATGTAACTTTTATGTAACTTTCCCCTCAAAGAAGAGGCCAAAGTTCACTAAACCGAATATTTCTCAAACTATTGTAAATTCATTCAAAATTCGTGTCATTTATCTTTCAAAATGTACTAAAACCATTAATTATAGCTCAAAATGCCTATTGGAAGTAAATTTGCACTCTCTCTCTCTCTTTTAAGATGACTCGCTGGTACTGCTTCTCCGGGAATTCCAAGATGGCGACCGTTTGTTTACATTTTTGTGCCCGACTTGGCTGACTGGCTGGATTTCCCGGCACGCCCGACCACACATAGGGGTTAACTGGGGTTTAATGACTGTTTTTAAAGGATTATAATGTGCTACTGGTTGCCTCTGGCCCTTATTAATGAAAGTGGATATTATAAGGTTTGGGTATGAACTGGGGAGCGTAATTTTCCAGTATGGCGGGTCCTTGGCAACAATGTTTTCTTTTCCTACTCTGCCTGCCCTCTGATCGGATTTCCCGCCAAGCTTCGCCTCTCGAGATGATGAAAAGGGATTAATTTGCTACTTATCAGTATTTTCCCGTCTGTGATTCTGTTTTTTTCTTGTTTTGATTTCATTTCAGGGTTTAATCGTTTAATTTACCGCGGGGAATTGTTTTGTGGTCCAGCATGGCGACTGTGTGTTTACCTACTTGAGGTGGCCTGTCCTCTGGTATTTCCACCTCTCTGCCAGTGTGAAGGAGAGTGGGGAAGAATTAATGAGGTGCCATGACTAGAATACTAATGCCTTCAGGTGCTTTGGCTTCTAGTTGCTGTGGCAGTGAACGTAGTGGCTAGATATAGGCAACGAAAAAAGCATCGCACACCTTCCCGCACGTATCATTCTGCAACATGGACGAAGCACTGTGATATACGGAGCACCCTGTGATTATAAATTCAAATATTGTCGTTGGTTATTATTAAGACTCAGAATCACACAAAGTTTCACATTCTGGGTGCTATTTTATTTTTCTAAGGCGCCAGGTTAACAGATGCAGGTGTGTCCTACAAAACTCGCTTATTTTCACATCCATCGTACTCCAGGTGTCCCATACTTTTTTTTTGTTGATTGTACGGTCGTGGTCAATAGTTCTTTTACGCGTCCGAACATACAGGGTATCCAGGGAGGAAAGGACATAATTTTTGGACATGTCGGTTAAGGATATTCAAATTTAAAAATGAAATATAAAATGTTCCGTCAATACAGGTCAGCTTCTCAGCCTTTTTACAGAGCGACATTTGCCGATGATCTTTTGTGTAAATTATGAGAGATTATTTTAGGCAATTAGGGTGTCATTAATTGTGACTCCTTAATTACTGAGACTTGCCTCCTCCTCCTTCTTCTTCTTTTCCTCCTCCTCCTCCTCCTTCTTCTTCTTTTCCTCCTCCTCCTTCTTACTGTCTCCTCCTCTTTCTTCTTAACTTCTTCTCCTCCTCCTCCTCCTTTTGCTTACCTCCTCCTCCTCCTTTTGCTTACCTCCTCCTCCTCCTTCATCTTCATCTTCTCTTCTCCTCCTCCTCTGCCTCCCTTTTCTTCTTCTCATTCTCCTCTTCCTCCTCCTCCTCCTCCTTTTTCTTTTCATTCTCCTCCTCCTTCTCCTTACCTTCTCCTCCACCTCCTTCATTTTCGTCTTTTCTTCTTCTCCTCCTCCTCTGCCTCCCTTTTCTTCTTCTCATTCTCCTCTTCCTCCTCCTCCTCCTCCACCTCCTTGCCTAGTCACCCAAACCCTCCACCTTGACACACTGAGGCTCCTATAACCCATCCCAGCTTAAATAAATCAATGAATAAATCCGTCTAGTGTCACCTGTACTAGAGTTGTCCCGGAGATGTGCTAATGGCGGCGGTATTAACACTCAGCCACGCAGTAAATTAAAATCTGGCGGGTTTATGTGTGTACGTGATAGCTCAAGGTTACTCTCTCTCTTTCTCTCTCAATCTGCATGTGTATGTGTGTGGGGATATATACTCGTACTTTCTCTCTCTCTCTCTCTCTCTCTCTCTCTCTCTCTCTCTCTCTCCATCAAGTGTCAATTTCTTCTGCCTTTTTCAGTTTTTTTCCTTGTAATTTTTAAACTCGACTTTTATCAAACTTTTTATGATATTTGACGTTAAATTTATCTACACAAGTTTATTATTATTATTATTAGTAGTAGTAGTAGTAGTAGTAGCAGTGGAAAGAGTAAGAGCAATAGAAATAGTAGTAGTAACAGTAATAACAGTAATAGAAGTAGTAGTAGTAGTATAGTAATAGTATTGGTAGTAGTAGTAGTAGTAGTAGAACGAGTAATAGAAGTAGCAGTAGTAGTAGTAGTATACCCTTTCTCAGGAAACATGAAGGAGAGAATTTTACAAAGCCTTTGCCAAAATCGGAACACGAGTGACCGTGTGAAGGATTAAGAGGTCCCCTCGGGATTCTGGACCTTCCTCCTTCCCTCTTCCTTTTTCTTTCCTCTACACACACACACACACACACACACACACACACACACACACACACACACACACACACACACACACACACACACACACGACGCTTAAATAATAAAACAATGTGTAGCCTCTATTTATCTGTCAGTGTCCTGATATCGGTCCATATGAGGAGGGATGGAGGATGGGAGTGGCCCGGGTCGGAATGTGGGGAGGGGTTGGGTAAGGAAGCAATGAAATAGCCATGAAAGTTGAAGAAAAATTATTTTATTTTATTTTATTATTTTATTACTATTCTTTATGAAAAAACATAAACTGATTTACAATAGTATTACTGATCGAAGGATCAACAGTAGCATTTTCTTTATAAATATTCATTATATTCTAAAATTTACATTGAAATTACAATCTCTCTCTCTCTCTCTCTCTATCACTCGATATTCATGTCTCCCTCATCTAAACCTTCTTCTTCACTGGTGGAATCCCCCTCCCCCCATCCCGTTAATCCGATCCCTCCTCTTCCCTAGGCTACTCAGCTATCAGTATGAAAACACACACACACACACACACACACACACACACAACGCTTAAGTAATAAAACAATGTGAAGCCTCTATTTATCTATCAGTGCCCAGCAGGGGCGCACCAAGGAATTTTCCAAGGGGGGGGCCCCATTTGCCAGTTTCCTGAAGTTTACATATAAGTTTTATAGTTCTAAGTTGTATATATATATATATATATACTGATAGAATAATAGATTTTTTGGTAGGTCGTCAGTTATTTAAAAAAAACGTGTGTGTGTGTGTGTGTATGTGTGTGTGTGTGTGTGTGTGTGTGCAAATGTTGTGTATGTGGGCAAAAAGCTAGGTGAAGAGAGGGGATGGGGATGGATAGGAAGGCAGGAAGGATGATGTTTTGAGTTCAGGGGGGGTGGGTCTGCATGCTAGAGAGAGAGAGAGAGGTGAGGAGTGACCACTTGTCCCCTGGGAATGACCAGCCCCCCCCCTCTCTCTCTCTCTCCCTCTCTCTCTCTCTCTCTCTCTCTCTCTCTCTCTCTCTCTCTCTCTCTCTCTCAAGGTTCTGTAGTAGTGAATAATAATGTCAATGCAAAGTATAACTTAACTGTGATATAAGTTTTATAGAATAAATAAAACATTGGAATATATTTATTGAGAACAACTACAAGAAGTCCCCTCGAGACGTCAGCATATGGAACTGTCATTAATTCCCTGTGGGCCAATTAACGTTCACCTTCATACATGTCTACACCCTTCTGCCACAATATTCGCCATAGATTCCACAATATTTCTCCTCATCTTTACTTTCCAATACAAAGCATACCATTAGTCATGATAATGATTGCACACACACACACACACACACACACACACACACACACACACACACACACACACGAGAGAGAGAGAGAGAGAGGGTAGATGGGGGAGGGAGGAGGGAGACAAGAAAGGACGGAAGCAGAGGTTTAGAGAGTCAGTCAGGAGGTGCTGTGACCTGAGATGTCAACTTACAAATTCTTGATGACAGGCGAATCAAGCTTAAAAAAAAAAATATATATAATAAAAGGAATAATATGCTATTAAATCTAAATATGCAACGAATAACTGGTCCAATATTTTTCGTTTATTTTTAGCGCTTTGTAACAAAAAAAAAAAAAAAAAAGTTGCATCCAAAAACAGGAACCACAGTTCATATTGACCTGTGAGCATAGCGGGTCACTTATACCCATTCATTGATTGTGTGTGTGTGTGTGTGTGTGTGTGTGTGTGTGTGTGTGTGTGTGTGTGTGTGTGTGTGTGTGTGTGTGTGTGTGTGTGTGTGTGTGTGTGTGTGTGTGTGTGTGTGTGTGTGTGGGTGTGCCTCTTGCCCTCAGGCCTTGTCCCTGGCCAGCCTGTATTCCCACAGGTCGTTAAATCAGATGCCTTCGGCCTTTGACAGTGACTTTGGAGTAAAATAGACGATATTCTACATTCGTTTTTCCTGAGACAGACTATAGTAGTATTTGATGCATATTATAACCCTGAACTAACATTTTTTTATCTCTTTTCTTTTCAGGGAAGAGTGACACAGCAAGGTTTCTGTTTCCACCAAATTCTCTTTTTCTTCACCTCTTTGTGTCCTCATTTTCTTTCGCCTGTGACATTTCCTGCTCTCTTTCGGCTCTCATCCCTTCTCGTCACTGGGCTCTCTTTCTGTCTTTCTTCCGTTTTTTCCAACAAATTCTCTCTTTCATTCCTATTTCTCTTACTTTCTCTTGTCTTTCATCCCTCTTGTGTTCTCTTTTTTCATCCTTATTTCCTGTAACCTTTTCTGTTCACTTTCATCTATCGTCTCTTTCCCTCACTTATCCCTGTATTTCTTCTTTCAGTTAGTTCTTCATTTTCCAACCATCTCCCGTTTTCTCTGTCCTTCTGTAATTCCTCTTGTTCCCCTATTTCTTTCCTGTATTTTGTTTCCTCCTCGGCTCTTCATTTTTCAACCAGTTTTCTCCTTCTTTCCCTTCTGTAGTTCCTTATCCTGCCTCGTCTCTTCTCCATTTATCCTTCTTCATTTACCTCCATTTTCTAACCACTCCTCTCCACGTGTCTCCCTCCTTCCCTACCTCCCTTCTTCCTTCCTGTCTTCCTCCTGTCATCAGCTATGCATCTCTTCCCTGTGCACTTGTCTCTTCTCTTCCTCGCCTCCCTCACCCCCTTCGTCAGCTCCGTCCCAGCATCCGTCGAAAACAGCTTCTCTCTCCTCTCCTCCTCCTCCTCCTCCTCGGCCTCAGAGTCACCCGCTGCTGAAGCACACGTTGACACTGGTGCTGGGAATGTAATCCAGGGTGACTCGAAAGATAATAGAGTTCTCCCCACTCATGTATCGGCCCAAGAAGTACCCTTGCAAGATGACACCCACAGCGAACCCCAAGAGCACACTCAATCGGTTCACTCGCCAAACAATGAAACCGATTCGAATGGAGAAGCGACAGAATCTACTGATGCCGAAGGGGAAACTGTGGTGGAAAATGGAACTCTAAATACTACAGAGACCTCTAACAATGCAACCCTCGACGGCGGAGGTGCCACAAACACGTCCAGCAGTGTTACTATACATGACACACCAAAGCAGGGGTTGAACCAGACTCAAGACCCCGTTCCAGTATCGGAAAATGATTCAAACTCGACAACCCGAGAGGAGAGAAAGCTCTTGGATGACGGAACTGCCTATGTTTTAAATACCAAAGTTCCAGGGAGTGCAGAGGTAGAGACGGACTCCCTCGGCCATCCACTTACAGATGAACCAAACGGGGAGTCGAAAGTCCCTGTGAGGAAGTGTTGTGAGACACATCAGTTTTTCAGCCTGTTGACCCAGCAGTGTGAGGATGTTGACATTGACACAGGGTTTGGGGATGTCGTGGCGGGGATGCTGCAGACTCCAGGCACTCCACAAGGCCTCCATTACGTCCCAGGGCGGCTCCAGGAGTGTCCAGGGACGGGGATGCTGCCTAGTATAAGTGAGGCCAACTACGACACCCACTCCATCACTGAGGCTGGCCAGCTGGTGGACCACATTATCCAGGACATATACGACCACAACCACTACTGTCTGGAGCTGGCTGCACAAGCTGGTGATCAACTTCAAAATGGCGTCCTGGTCTCGGCGTGGTGTCAGATGTGGCCGAGTGAGGTTACGGCACGAAAATGTTGTGACCTTGACGAGTACTTCGACCACGCACGTGGGGACTGTCGCCCAAGTCCAGAAAACTTCACCGACCCTGAGACTCTTGTCCGCAACTTCTTCAGGACGGACCCGCTGGTTGCCTCGATCCAGATCGACTCAGGGCGACTGGTATGTGATGGAGGAAAACCCAAGATTGTTGAACCAGATGATGCATTTTTGGATTCCAGTGGTCAGCTGTGTGAGTTTCATACTGGCCACTGTTACCCGCCTAAACTGTACTGTCTGGAAAACTTGTGGGCTGAGGGAGACACTTCACAAACTCCAGTGGCCTCAGTTTGTCCAGTAGATTCCTTCCACAAATGTTGCCCACAGAATGAAATACTGAGTGAAAGTGGATGCACCCCAAGCAATGGTCAGTACCTATCAGCTCGCATGATCCAACTTCTTGAGGTTCTGGAGCCACAATATGGATTCCCAACTGAAAACGGAGGCGAGCTGTGTGTGCAGGAGTGGATTACCCCAGACGATGAGGACTTACGCTGGTGGATTAGCAAAACGGGTTATCTATCTGTTGATACACGGACAGACAGCACAGACACCATGCACTACTGTGTCGATGATTACCTCGATCCTGAGGACTCCATTCACACTGTAGCCGTCATGTGCCACAGCGAACTGGAAGAGCTGGTTCACGTGGCCCTGTCTTCGCATCCGTCAGAGAGTGGCAGCATCGGCAAGTGCTGCCCTCACCGCTACTACTTCAATATGGCCACCAAGTCCTGTGTTCCAGATGACAAGGGGCTGATTCTGGAGAGGGAGTCGCAGATGCAAGCCGCGAACGTAACCAAGCTGACCTACACATCCTTCCCGGAGTGCTCAAACCCGAACGGCTACCATCAGTACTACCTGGACCCGGACTCAAACGACGACTATGCTCTACTGGCGGAGAATCAGGCCGTCGAGGTGATAAGCACAGATGGCCGATGCATCCTGTCCCGTCGATCATACAAAAGGGGAGCGTACTGCATCGAGTACGCTGTTAACGGTTCCGACGTCCGGCCCAGCATCCTTGTGTGTCCGGAACGCTGGGTGGGAGCGGATGTCCACACGGAGAAGTTTGGGCTGACGGCGGTGCTGCTGGGGCTGTCCTGCACTGCCCTCGTAGCCACGGCATTCTCTCTCATCTCAACCAGGGTCAGGAGAGGACTTGTCACTGTCAAAAAGGTAAGGTTAGAGGAGTAAAAGTAGTAGTAGTAGCAGTAGGAGTAGTAGTAGTAGTAGTAGTAGTAGCAGCAGCAGCAGCAGCAATAGTAGTAGTGGTGGTAGTAGTAGTAGTAGTAGTAGTAAGAAAATGCAGCTGTAGCGATAAAAGCAGAAAAATTGGATGTTGCAGTAGTGGAAATCGTAGTAGCAGTAGTAATAGTTGTAGTGGTAGTAGTAATAATAGTAGTAGTAGTAGTAATGATAGTAGTTCCATTAGTGAATTAACGGACACACCTTGCACCACCTGCACACTCCTGCCTCTCCTCTCCTAAAACTCCCCCACTGCCTCTCACATCCCTCCCCTGTCCTTGTACCTTGCTGTAACTCTCTCCACCATCTCCCTCCACATGCACCTCCACCCAACACCCCTTTCACTCACCCCACCTACCTTTCCACTCCTTTTTGCGGCTCCCAGTCATTTCTCCCTTTAACTCTGAATTCCTTTCCACCCTCCCTACCACGCCCTTACCACTCTCATACAATTATACCCACGCCCTTACCACACTTACACCACTATTCTCACGCCCTTCCACGGCCTACCACGCCCCTACTACGACCCTACCACGCCCTACCACGTTCATACCACACGCCCAACCACACTCACACCACTACATCCTCGCCTTACCACGCCCTTCCCACTAGCCCCACGCCCTACCACTTTCATACCACTATCCACACGCCCTACCACGCTCACGTCACTATCCCCACGCCTTACCACGCCCCTTCCAATATCCCCAAGCCCTACCACGCCATTTATCACGCCCCCTAACGCCCCCTGCCACGCCCCCAGGTGAACACACTGGCAGGGCGCATCCTCCTGAGCTACGTACTGTCCTACCTGGTGGGGTTCCTCCTGCTGGCCGTCAACATGAAGGTGGAGGTGACGCAGGAAAATGTCGAGTGTCACGCCATGGGTAGGTGGGAGAGATTTTGATGATGATGATGATGATGATGATGATAATAATAATAACAGTAATAATAACGATGATGATGATGTTGATGTTGATGATGATAAGGAGAAGGAGGATAATGATGATGTTGTTGATGACGCTGTTGATGATGATGATAATGATGATACCTCCCCCCTTCCAGCCTACCTGCTCATCTTCTTCCTGCTGGCTGCCTTTCAGTGGAACACCTCCATCTGCTTAGAGTCTCTCCTGCTGACGCTGTGAGTATCGTGTTGGAGATCCTGCGTCTGGTGTAGGGATTTTATTTTCTTTTTTTCTTTTTTGTTTTTCCTTCTTCTCATCTTCAGTTAAAAAAAAAGTTGATGGTGATGCCAGTAGAGTCAATTTTTCAAAGTTCCTATAGTCTGGTATATGGATTTTTTTTTTTTTTTTTTTGTGTGTTTTTCCTTCCTCTTTTCAGGGGAGTGCGGTAGCTCGGTGGTAGGGTGTTGGGCTCGTAATCGTGAGGTTGCGAGTTCGCGCCCCGCCTGGTGGCTGCTGTGCTGGGAGGGGTAGCGCTCTCCTGTAACCCTAGCAGGGCTATATGATCTGATGAGGTCTAGCTCGGGGATTAATCCCTTCCTCTTTTCATCAGTAAAAAAAAATCTGATGGTGATGTCGGTAGAGTCAGTTTTACCAAGTTCCTGTAGTCTGGTGTCGGGATTTTCTCCTTTATTTAATTTGTTTTTAATTCCTCTGTTCATCTTCTCTTATATATATATATACAGTATATATATATATATATATATATATATATATATATATATATATATATATATATATATATATATCATAGTTAATAGCTAATAATTCACTAAATGATCTACTAACATCTTTTAGTATAATCTGTCATAGTGAAAGACTGACGAGGAGAGTGTATGTGAGTGAGGTGGAGGGGAAGAGAGGGATGGGGAGGCCAAGGATGAGCTGGCGGGATGGAGTGGAGAGGTATATGAGAGAGTGGGGTGTGAACTGGGAGCAGGGCAGTGAAATGGCAGGGGACAGGGCGACGTGGAGGCGATTTGTCTGTGGCCACCCCTTTTGGGATTAAGGCGTTTGGCAGTAGATAGAAGGACTGTCATAGTTAATAACCTTTATCATCTACCAAAAGTCTTTATCATGATTTATCACAAGCATCAACCCTCTTTATAATAATATTTCATCATCATTAGTATTTATCAACATTCATCACAAATTACCTTCCTTCTCATCTAATTTCTTTTTTCTTTCAGTTATTAATTTATTTTTACTTATCAGGCGTGTATCGGTATCATCTTGTATTCACTTATTCTGTTATTCATCTATGTATTCATTCATTTATTTGTTTTATCAGGCGTGTATCGATATCAGAAGGGCGTCGTTATCTCTACCACTCTGCCTGGGCCTGGGGCGTGCCTCTCTTCGTCACCCTCCTTGCCCTCATCCTCGACACCAACCGCCAAAACCTCCCGTGCGGGGTTAAGACGCCCAGAGTCGGCGTTTATACCTGTTTTTTCTCGGGTGAGTGGGCGTGGGAGGTGGAGGGTTGAGGGAGAAAGGTTAGTAGGGAAGATGGATGGATATATGTTTGAAATAAGGAAGGAAATTTTGGTTTTAGAGTATTTTTTCCGTTTCTAGTCCTCTATGAGCATAAAGAACTAACTGTGGAGGTAAGAGGGATCATGGATGTACTGTACGTGGATGAATGAAAGTTGATTTATAAAAACTTCTTCCCGGCTGAGTGTTCATAGGAGGTGAAGGAATGAGGGAGAAAAATCATGAAGGAAGAAGGATGGAGAAATGTGTGAAATAAGGAAGGAAAGCTAGCTATTTCTGACGCCTGCTTAAAGCCCAAAGAAAGCCATCAGGTACACCAAGCCTATCCCCGTAGTATGGTGGTTGCAGAGGGAGAAACATGGCGCCAATTTTACCTTCTCTTGATCATCTTACAGCAGAATTATATCCCTTATTTTGCTGTTACAGATCCGGACGCCAAGCTGCTGTACCTGTATGTGCCGATGCTGATCACGCTGCTGGCCAACACGGGACTGCTGCTTGCCGCTCGATACGTCCGCTCTGCCAAACTGCGTCGGCTAGAGAAGGGACCAGCCAAGAGCCGCCCCTCGGGTGAGATGTCTGGCCTCTTATGTCTCTTCTCCCTTAAATAAATAAAGAGATAAATAAATAAATAATAAGTGAACATATACACAGATAAATAAATACATAAATGAACTACCTAAAGAGTTTTTGCTGGAATTATTGTGGAGGAACTCTGGAATTACGCATGTAGCTTATCCATTAAATCTGTCATTATTTCCATGTAGGATTCTGGCAGCACAACTTTAATCCTACAAAATGGAAATCTGAGGCTTTTATACCGGGCTGAACCCTGGAATTAGGCTCGTGTTGTGGCTGTTAAATCTGTAATACTTCAATATAGATCAGCAGTTGGATGAAATTTGTGGGGAGGAGTGAATGACAGGTGTTTTTGAACATGATAGTGGTCGAATTGATAACGTCTGATAGGTAATTATGAAGCTACATGCAGACAGGTGTACAGTTCGTCACACTTGAATCTGGGACAGTGTGTGTGTGTGTGTGTGTGTGTGTGTGTGTGTGTGTGTGTGTGTGTGTGAAGTAGAAGTGTAGCTACAAACTCCAACCTTCATGCATCACAGTTATTGACCATTTCAGCTGTTATTTGACACCTCTGTTCATTCATGTCAGTGCCACCAACAAACATGTGATTTTGTCAAAGTTGTCGGGTGTACAAAATGCCAGACCTCTGCTACATATTGTCCCAGTTTCATACTTTGCAACTGTATGTATCAGGTAGAGCCAGGATTCCTATGGCTTGAATGGTGAGTGAATGGGTGTGAGGTTCATTTAGCGGGACATAATGTTGATCACTTAAATACACCTACCACCTAGAGACGAAAACCTAGTCACTCACCACTTTGAGAGTCACCCGGCACCTAGAATCGCAAACCTAGAGAGTCACCTGCCACCTAGAGTCACCTACTAATGACGACTTTCTTCCGCCAGAGGTAGAGGTGAGTGAGGTCCAGAGTCAGGAGAGCACGAAGGTCGGCGAGAGAGGCACCAGCAGCACCGGGCCACAGAACGGCTCGGCACCACACAACTCGGGCATGCGAACTCACCAGACGCGGAACATGTAAGTCTCTCTCTCTCTCTCTCTCTCTCTGGGCAAATGTCCTCCTAGCAGATTATTGTTGTATATGATGTATGGAACAAATATTCTGGATGTGTCGCTGCTTCACTGGCCGACATTAGCAACAAGTCTAGATGTTTGTACCTACAAAACCAAATTTCATAGCTCCCGCATTCTGCTTGGTTCAGTGTCAATAACCGAACAACTCAATCCGAGACTAGATAAAGTGTATGTTCGTAGGCTCAAACGTAGAGAAATGAGAATGATTAGATAGATATGTAGTGTGTCCTTGAATGCGAGGCCTGGGGGGTGGGGTTAGGATTATAATTGAAGAGTTGAGAGGAAGGATGGGACTGGAACATATTGGTGTGGTGATGAGGAGGGGTAGATTGAGACGGTGTGAGCATATGGAGAGGATGGGGGATGACAAGTGGGTGCGGAAGGTGAGGAATGTGAACGTCGAAGGTAGGGTTGCGAGAGACAGACCTCTATATTAAGATGTATATTTTCTTGCTTCATGGTTTGCTGCCTTTGATTCCTTCTTTCTTGCATACCAATTTCCTTTCCACACACACACACACACACACACACACACACACACACACAGGTGGTCTGGTCATCTGGTCTGGTGGGAGTGTCATTTACGATCTTCCTTCTATATTAAGTTGTGTATTTTCCTGGTCTATGGTCTTACTAATTTTCTGTCCACTTCCGCACAGGTGGTCTGAATCGGTCAAGTTGGTCATCTGGTCTGGGGGGACGTGGCTGCTGGAGGTGCTGAGCTTCGTCATCGCCCAGTACGGGGTGAAGCCTTCGGAGTCCTGGTACGACTATTTGTGGTACGTGCCCTCCAGCGTCAATGCCCTTAGAGGCGTCGGCATCTTCTTCATCCTGGTCCTGACCCCGGAGAACAGGCTCAAGCTCTCCCGCTGGCTCAACAAGATGGGCTTCCTCTCCCTGGCCAAGAATGTGAGGTCTTCAACAGACGTGGGGCGCTCCACCATCAACGGCCCGTCTTCAGTTGGCGGCACCGCTAGCGAAAACTCTGAGGTACGGACCGGCCACGGGCGCAGAAATTTGTCCATTGCTACCACCATAACCCAGCTTTCCTCCATCAGAAGCTCACAGTCTAATGATTCCCGTGCAGATTCAGTCTTCGGCCGTGGCTCATCTCATCCGAACCTGGCACACTCCGTCAGCCAAGTGGATAACCGCCGCAGCTCGGTATCATCCCAGTCATCCGAGTTTGAGGGATACGAACTGGATACTGAGGTAGGCGCCGGTGCAGGGGGGCGGCGCAAGTCCTCGCTGGCACCCATCGTACCCTCCCTGCCCAGCGTCCACGAGGAGGAGGCCTTCGATGACCTCGCTGTGCTGCGATCTGACACAGAAGACGCTGTCGAAACCACCTCAGATGCGTGACTAGAAGATGGATGATGATTCTTTTTTGTTTAATTGTTTGTTTGTTCATGCCGGATGCTGTGTTTGGTTGGAAAGACTTAGAAATCATCAAAGTAACACCTTGATGTGCTTCTCGTCTTATTCTTGCTCTCTATAAGCGTTTTCATTACACTATGGAAATAGCAATTGTTATACTGTTTGCACGTGAGAAATACTTCCACTACTAGTGCTACTACTACTGCAGCTGCTGCTGCTGCAACTAATACTGATACGACTACTACTACTACTATAACTGCTGCTACTACCACTGCTACTATTACCGGTACTACTACTACTACTACTATAACTGCTGCTACTACCACTACTGCTATTACCGGTACTACTACTACTACTACTGCTGCTGCTATTATTATTATTATTATTGTTATTATTCAGTTGGGCGAACTTTGGTATCTCACTGATTTTTTTTTCTTTACCACACCTTACCCCACCTTAGACTGGGAAAGGAGGTTTGGATGATGATGATTATGACTATTATTACTATGATGATGATGATGATGACTTCTTATGATGATAATGATGACATTATTATTATTATTATTATTATAGCATTACCCTCAACCAACCAAACACAGCAGAAGGTAACTCTGTACATAATAACCATATCCTACTGACTGGCGGCTGTGTCACGGAACCCCTTTCATTTTAACTTGGTCCAGATTTTCTCTTTTTCAATTTCACGTAGCTCCTTGGCAATTCTGCATCTCCACATCTTTCCCATAGCACTTCTTCGTGACCAGCATTATATTTTTGTGTTAATCGAATCACACAACTCAGCATTCAAGATAGAGACGGTAATTTTAGGCCAAGTTTAAGTGAAAAGAATATATCAAGTTCACATCTGCGCTAACATCACCTCGCTTTTTCCAGATGTGAGTTTATATGGCCTTATTTAGACGTGAAAATTGGGATTCTTGTAAATATATAGTTTGTAAATATTATAATCAATGAGTTGCCATAGTGACTTGCAGGGATTGATGCCATATGTAAATAATTATAGCGACTATGAATGTGTTTTGGGCGGGAAAGAAAGCGCGGGAAACTTCAAAATCCTTAGCCCCTATTTTCGTCAGGTAAGGAAGCTCCCTAGCACCTCCTCCTTAGCGATTTATTTTTGGTTATAGGTGGCCAATAACCTTTCCGTACCTTATGTTGCGAATAGCGATACTGGAGGGATTTATGTAACGCAGAAGAGGGCAGTAAGGTGTAATAAGCAACATAAATCGCTTAGGAAAAGGTGTTAGGGAGCTTCCTGAACTGACGAGAATACACATCTACGGTTCTGTACCAACCATAGAAATAATAGTTTTTTCTTTTTTCTTTTTCACTTTTTTTCTTGGCTCTCTTTCATCATCTTTTTCTTTCTCTCTCTTTTTTTCTTTCTTGTCTTCTCTTTAATTTTCTCTCTTTATTTTTTCTTTCTTTCATTGTACAGTTGTCTCCATCTGGTTAGGTTTTACTAGCTAATGAGGCGACGAGATAAGAAATAAAGTCACAAGGAAAGGAATTGTTAAAAGTAAGTTATGATGTTCTCTCTCTCTCTCTCTCTCTCTCAGCAATACTGATAATCAACGTAATTTCAAATGCTGCTGTTGTCTCTTAAAGTCAGCACACCACACCAGCACCACCAGCACCCGTCACCCAAAATGCACCAGCACCCACCGTCCATGCAAAAGAATATACAGAACTCCTTATAACATTTGGTGGATTTTATGGTAAGGGAAACTCATCTCTCTCTTTATACACCCCTAACACCATCTCACCACCGACTTATCTTGTACTCCCTAATGCTTGTGTTCGTGGATTTAGCGTACCATCCTTCGCCTACCAACTTATACTCGAATTTGTGAGTCGAATTTCTGACCTATCGACCTCAAAGTCCATTCTATCGTTAGTAAATCCATAACCACATTTTCTCGTAGCTCCCTAACACCTCTTCCATAGCGATTTATTTTTGGATATGGCTGGTTAATATCCTTCTGAACGTTATATATGCAGAATATGGCGATGCTGGAAGGATTTATATAACACAGAATAGGACAGTAAGGTGTAAACAAGAAAATAAATCGCTTAGGAAAGTGTGTTGGAGAGCTTCCTCACTTAAGAATTTTCCTAGCGTTGTGTACATAATTTAAGTATTTATATTTAGATTATAAGTGGATGATTTCAGTTACTTCACTCATAAACTTCATATTAATTTTTTTTATTTTATTTCGACAATTGATTTTTAGCCATAGTTCAAAATTCTCTCTCCTGTGTCAAAAATGGCGGACAGATATATGCCATTCATAAAATTCATATATATATATTTTTCGAAAGATGGCTGACAGATAGAGGAAATTCAAATCTCAAATGTAGCAGTTGTATATGGCAATTTTTTTCTTTTTGTTTATTTTTTTGGGGGAGAAAAATTGCTAGTCTTTTTTCTTTTTCTTTATTTAATAGGGAGAAAATTGTTGCTGTCTTGATTTTCTTTATTCAATAGGGAGAAAATTGTTACTGTCTCTTTTTTCTTTATTTAATAGGGAGAAAATTACTGTCTTTTATTTACATCCAGAAAATTATTAGCCTTTTTTTGTTATTTTTTGAATTAGGGAGAAAAATGTCTTGAAATCTGCGCCAGCCTTCAAAATGGCGGCGATTTTTTTATACGGTTTGAAAATACGTTAGTAATTTTGAATCTTTGTTTTTCTTTTTAGGGGGAACTTTTTAAATTTACTGAGAGGTCATGAGAAATATATATAAATAAATAAATATGAAAATAAATAAATAAATGAATAATAAACATATAAGTAAATAAAGATAAATTGATATATAAATAGACATAAATAAATAAATGTGTTGATGGAGATTTATGATAACCCAACCGCCTCTCGCACAAGCAGCCCCGAAACTCCTACGATGATGATGGTGGTGGTGGTGGTGGCAGTGGTGATGATGATGATGTTGATGATGGTGGTGATGATGATGATGATGGTGGTGATGATGATGATGGTGATGGTAGTGGTGGTGATGATGATGATGATGATGATGATGGTGGTGGTGGCGGTGATGATGATGATGATGATGATGATTATTATTATACCACATTTGTTGTAACCTGACGATCCCTAAACCTAATATCTATCTGTCTGTCTGTCTATTAGTCAATCAGTCTATCTATCTATCTATCCATTTCTATCTATCTGTTTATCTACCTCTGTCTATCAGTCAATCAAGCAGTCGGTCTATCCATCCATCCATCCATCTCTCTCTCTCTCTCTCTCTCTCTCTCTCTGTCTGTCTGTCTGTCTCAATCTATCTACCTGTCTATCTGTCCATCTATCTGTCTGTCTATCTATCTATCTACCTCTATCAGTCAATCTGCCTACCCATCTATCTACCTACCTACCTACGTATCTATCTATCTACCAATCAACCAATCTATCTATGTATCTATCTATCCATCCATCCATCTATCTTTATTACCTATCTATCTATCTATCTAATAAGCTTAAAAGAGGTTGTATATGTATGACTCTCAGTACAATGGCTGTATTTTTATGTATCGTTCTGTTATTGTATTTTCTGTATGATCAATAAAGGTTGTATTATTTTGCGTAGGGTTTTTTCCTTAGCCTGGGAGAGAGAGAGAGAGAGAGAGAGAGAGAGAGAGAGAGTATAGCTTTTAAGATACTGGTTTAAGCCGGCTAAGGAACTCCACATGCAGAAAGAGAGAGAGAGAGAGAGAGAGAGAGAGAGAGAGAGAGAGAGAATGCCTGGATTACATCAAGAGAGTAGCACTTCAATAATGGAAGTAGTCACGAAGAAGTGCTGTGGGACGGGCGTATGCATAAATCTAAATTAGTCTATAAAAAATCAAACCGGTATGCTAACATTTTAAATAGGATAAAAATTCCCACTATAGTTGCCGTTCCAAAAATTTGAAGAGGATTCAGGCTATGACTTTCACTAACAGTAAATTAAATTATTCATAAATAACAACAACAACAATAATAACAATCCATCCATCCATCCATCATCCAATCTTATTTTGTCCCATGAGGAGCGTAGGAGCCCGGAGCTAGGCAAATTGGTCTTGATATTTAAGATGAGAGTGACCAGCCTCACTCATCCCTGAGTGGCATTACGTGAGCAAAAACCCCCAACCACCCTTGGATACAAACCTGCACAGGCACAGTCCGAATGGAGCGCCTTAATTACCCACTAAACCACCAGGCGCCATTATTTGCTTATATGGTTACCACCCAGCGTAGTAGGTACAGGAAACCATTTGGCTTATCACCCAGTATAGTCACCCATAGGCAGAAGGAAGAGGAAAGAATGAAGGAAAGAGACAGAAGAGGGAATGTAAAGTCACCCGAAGGCAGAAGGAAAAGGAAAAAATGATGGAAAGAAAGACAGAAGAGGAAGGAAGTGAGGAAATCCAGCGGAAATTAGATAACTTTTAAACATGGCGCGCGCGGCCGAATTGAACAAAGTAAGGGCATGGCAGCCCCTCTTGTTTTTCACTTATACATTACACTTGACAAAATTCTAAATAATTAAAGTCGATATATTAACGCACGAGATTAAGTACATGAGTTATCTCTGCAAAAATTAATATTAAATCACATAAACAAAAAGTCTTATCGTTTCTTAAGTGCACAGGTAGTTGGGAAGTGTGGTAAATATTTCTTTTTTGTAACTAATAAGAAACCAAGTTCATAAATAACATTGAAAACAATCTCATGGAAATTACATAGACCCAAAATCATCCAAATGCAAGCCAAAAATTGAGAAAAATATAATGTTTATGATTTTATTTCCTGATTCTCCCCACTGCCTGTTCGTCCTCCATGGAGATTGTTTTACCTTGGTGCTGAAGAAAGGTGTACGGTTTTGCCTCAATATTACGGAAAATGAGGCCCAGCAGCGCTGTTAAATGAGGTCCATGCAGGTCTAACGGACGACTGGGGAGTTTGTTATAATGGCGGAAAAGAACTGAAGTGAGGAATAAGAAGAGGAAAAGAGAGAGAAGAGAAGAAGGATTGAGGAAGTGCCAGAACCTCCTAATATTTACTTATTTTCAGCTCCACAAGCGAGAGAAAAATCCGTTAAAATCCAAGAGGAGTTTCCGAAATAAGGTAATGATGGTGATATCAGGTGATGGGCTGGTTTATAGGTTTTTGGATTTCACGGAAGGAGTTTTGGAGAACGTATGACTCCAAACCTTCGTTGATTGCTAAATCCATGGAAACTGTTCTTATATTTGAAGGTTTTATAATTTCCTTGTACGTTTTGTTACATTTAGGTGACAGAAGTATTGGGAATTCTCTCTCACATACAGAAAATTTATCGTAGGAATGTTCATTATGGTTTAACTCATTTTTGACAGCCAGATTCAGCCAAAATATATATTAGGATTGAAGAATTTGCTTTCACAGCTGGGATAGGCCATTAATTTTCGGTTTCAGATGGTCAAGATTATTCATGTGGTTTGTTTCTGTCCTAACCTAGCCTAACCATCCTGTCCTAACTAAACTAACCCATCAAACCCAACTCACCTTTTGTAACTAACCCAGCTGAGGTTATGGTAGTTTCTGTTAAGCTCTGTATGCATGTAAAATTGATGAGATAAAATTGATAAGTCAAAATCCCACATTTCTACATCTTTTGGTTCATTTTTAGGAGAGGTAATGACAGATTAAGTTTCATTGCAATAGTTTTCCTTCATTGCTCCCACATCTGTCAGTTATTTCAGTGCCGGGTGACATGGTATCCTGAAATTAAGGGGGTATTCTCAGTGGCATTTCTGGAACTCTTTTAAATTTATGACTGTGATGAGCAAGTTTTGTTTTGTTAGGGGGAAATATCTGGTACAATTTTCTTTCATAAATGGGAGTTTTCCAAGATTTTAAGTGAACTTTTAAAACTTTTATTTTGATATTTGGGTTACTGAATATTGTGTAAAGGAGCTAGTGGTATTCCATAATATCACAGCTTGGTCCATATACATTGTTTTTTAAGTACGGTACCGTACAGAGGAGGGCATGAAAGGAAGGTGGAAAGGGTATTTTGAGAAGTTACCTGGTACTGAACGAGGAAAACGAGAGGAGTGTTTTGGAGATGGGATGCCAAGTGAGAGGGAAACACCTGAGATTAGTAGAGAGGAAGTCAAAGCAGCACTGAAAAAGGTGAAACATGGGAAGGCAGCAGGACCAGATGAAAAATGTACAGTATAGTACCAGCAGAGGCATGGAAAAGTTTGGGAGAAGATGGAGTAGATGTACTAATAGATTTAATGCAGAAGGTATATGATCAGGAGAAAATACCAGAAGCATGGCAAGAAAGTGTGATAGTACTGACCTATAAGGAAAAAGGTGACATCCGGGATTGTGGGAACTGTCAGGGTATAAAGCAGATGTCACACTCAGTGAAAATATGGGAGAGAACAATAGAGAAAAGGTTAAAGGAGGAAACAGAGACTGATGAACAACAGTTCGGATTGATGCCAGGAAAAGAATAAACAGGTGTCATCTTTGCAGTGCTTCAGATCCATGAAAAATATGGAGAGAAACAGAGAAAGTTGCATATGATTTTTGTAGACTTGGAAATAGCGTATGGTACTGTGCCAAGGCAGGATGTAGCTATGGAGATGTATAGGGGAGAAGGGCATTTCAGAAAAGTATGTGCGACTGGTTAATGATATGTATGGCCGGGTGAGAACTCAGGTCAGAAGTAGTGTTGGTGTGACAGAGACGTTTCCAGTAAAAGTTGGGCTACATCAGGGATCCTTGTTGAGTCCCTGTATCTTTGATTTGTTAAGGGATGTTTTGGGGAGAGGCATCACTGAAGAGGCTCCATGGGTTATGTTGTTTGCAGATGATATTGTGCTGATAGATACCACCAGGGAGGGAGTAGAATGGAAGTTGGAGGCATGGAGAAAGAAAATGGGGGATAGAGGACTTAAAATTAGTAGGAGAAAGACGGATTATCTATGCTTTATTGGAGAAGAAGTACTGGGAGATGTGAGTTTGCAAGGAGAAAAGTTGAAAAGAGTTGGGACATTCAAGTACCGGTATTTGGGCTCAAATATAATAGCTGACGGCGGACTGGATGCATAAATTAACCATAGAAAACCGGGTACAGGCAAGATGGAGAAACTGGAGGGATATGTCAGGAGTGTTAGCTGTGTGATAGGAAATCAGTGCAAGAGTGAAAGGAAAAGTATATAATATGGTGGTAAGGCCTCCAATGATAAACAGTTCAGAAACCTGACCCATAAAGAAGTCTCAGGAGAGAAAGCTGGAGGTGGCGTAGTTGCGGATGCTGAGATGGATGGCCGGGGTCACGAGAATGGATAAGATCAGGAATGAGAGAATTAGGGGAACGATTAAGGTTGTGGAAATCTCAAAGAAGGTGCAGGAGGGCGACTACATTGGTACGGACGTGTAATGAAAAGGAATGAGGACTATGTGGGTAGAAGAGTGATGGGCATGGAAGTGGAGGGTAGATGGAGAAGGGGTCGGCCGAGGAGACGGTGGATGGACTGTATACAGCGAGATATGAGGGAGAAGAATATACCGTAGCAGGGGATGCATTTGGACACAGAGGAGAATAGAGACAACTAGTCAGAAACAGCAACCCCATATAAACATGGGCAAAACTGCGGAGGAGGAAGAAGATTATTGTTTCAGACAGGTTCATTTATGGTTCCAGACAGGTTCATTTACAGTTTCTTCATGCTTCTTCCAGACAGCTTTATTTGGCTCAGGAGAAGCTTTTCAAACAGGAAAAGTTGGATAAAATCAACACCATCACTTTCAGTTTAGTTATGTACCCGGTACTGTAATTTTTTTTTTTAAATTATTATTTCTGCTATCTAAATTATACAGTTTGGGGGAGGCATTTGGAAGTGAAGCCTGTATCAAATCTCCCCAGCTGAGAAAGTCTACCATGAGTTACATTTAATCAGTAGGAAATAGTAAGAAGAAATGGAAAAAGGTGTCATTGGCCTGAAGGGTGTAAGTCAGGGAAGAGAGAGAGAGAGAGAGTTACATGGATAAGTACAATACAGTTAAAATGAGAGACAAACAAAGACAGTAATTATGCAACACAGCTAATACTCCTCCATTTACATAATCTCCCCAAGTATAATTAAATGTTGCAATAGGTAAGTAGTGATCATTGAGGCTAGGTATACACTCATGATGGAAACCTCGTATTTAGAGCAGTGAAGGGGATTGTCTGAGATTAACTCTTTCAGTACAGTGATGTTGGTTTTCATTTAATTGTACTCTCTGGACCCTGCCTCATCCCCGTACTGCAAGTGGAGAAATAGTTCTGGATGATGATGATGGTGGTGGTGGTGGTGGTGGTGATGATGATGATGATGATGATGATGATGATGATTTAATTTGTCTTAAGTAAAGACCTCTTTAGTTGAAATAGAATAGTGTCCAGCTATTCTTAGGTGACTTTTTACACTGTCCTACGTGGCACCCAGCTAAGTCAGACATTTTGGGCATTTAGTAGATAGTGTTACCATTACATTGTTACATAATGTAATATGTACTACAGTATGGTACAGGTAGCCTACTCTACTACAACAGTGAAGGGTATTGGGTGGTGAGGCAGGTGGGGCTGTACAATCTTTTCTCTTCACTCTGCCCCTGACAGGAAGATGGGGGACTGCAGAGTCAGGGGCAGCTTTGGCCTGAAGTTGCAACTACTACTGAACTTTTTTTCTTTTTCATTTTTTCATTTTTTTTTTTTACTCAAACTTGACTTACAATTGCCGTCTCCCCATCTTGAATGCTGAGTTGTAATAATAGATTAGCACTAGAATGTGATGCTGCTTACAAAGAAGTGTTGTGGAAAGGATATGGAGCCATAGCATTGTCTTTGTGAAATGAGCTGCAGAGGGATGAAAATCTGGGTCAAGTCAAATTGAGTGCTGTATAACCACTTCTGCTTCTGTTAATGCTGTTTTTGTGTGTGTGCTGCAGGGGGGAGGATGTCTGGGCAGCGAGGAGGGGGCCTCGGTGGTGGGGGTGGCAGCAGCAACAGCAGCAGTGGAGGGGGCAGCACTGGAGGCAGCAACACAGGCACCAGCAGCAACCCACACGGCCTCAAGCAAATCGACCTGGACCAGATATGGGGGGACTTGAGGCAGGGCATTGAACAGGTGAGCGACACATGACAAGGACTGGTATTGTTGTCAGCTTAGCAAGGATTCAGGCACCTCATACATACCACTTTACTTCTGTCTTTGGTGTGTTCTTGGATATTATTTGCATAGAAGAGATTATTGAGGTGTAATATTGTATTCAGAATTACCATACATATAGTATTTCAGTTTCTTCATCTTTTAAATATACCTTACATATTTTAGTTTCTTCATCTATCATGTTATTTTTCCTTGCTCTCTCAACCTTGCCTCACCCCATCCTTAGTTGGGGAAAATGTCTGCATAATAGATAATGATGATAGTTTCTCACCTTAGAAGCCTGTCATACCAAAGAGGCTGGAAGACATTGCATTATTTAGCTACTGTTATTACCCATCATGTCAACATTCTCCAGGTGTACAACAGTCAGGAGATGTCTCGGCCTCGCTACATGCAACTCTACACCCACGTATACAATTACTGCACGTCGGTAAGTACCTTCACATATTTGGCAGTTTATTGGTTTCCTGCCATATGTTTTGCCTCATAAATCTCCTTTGTATTGAAATTAATGACAGCCCGAGTTTGCTGATAGTTTCATTTAGGTGTTCTTTTGTGAAGTTTGCATATTTGGTGTAACATATTGTCTTAAGTAGGCTACAGTACTGGGCTTAATGATATTTTACCTTACTGTCATTCTGTTGGCCTGTCATGGTACTTTACTCTTCATGGGTTTCCAGAAATTACCATGAAGCACATGTAAGTCAGGCATCATTTCCATGTGAATTTGCTGCGTGCTCATATTGTTACTTCAACTAAGGTATGCGTTGTTACGTTGATTTATAAATCCGGGGACTTGAACAGTGTGAGTGAGTGTTTGACCTATTTTTGTGACTGCTGTGTTTTTATATTATTACTTCAACAAAAATATTCATTGTCACATTTATATAGGATTCTGGGAGCTTGAACAGTGTGTGAATGAGTGTGTGGCTTATTTTTGTGACTGCTGTGTTTTTATAGTATTACTTTAACTAAAATATTCATTGTCACATTTATATAGGATTCTGGGAGCTTGAACGGTGTGTGAGTGAGTGTGCAGCCCGTCTTTCTGTGCATGCTGTTGATAGTTCTAGTCCTGCGACATCTGCATCCCGTAATTTAGTACCCCCCTCAGGTGCATCAACAGTCGACCAAAACGGGTGGGAGTGGTAGTGGCCCCAGGAGCAAGAAGAGCACGGCGGCAGGCGGGGGTGCTCAGTTCGTCGGTCTGGAGCTGTATAAGCGACTCAAGGACTTCCTCAAAACATATCTGCTCACACTCATGAAGGTAGTACAGTAATCCCTCACTCACTATCTATTTTTCTATCTATAGCCTGGCGCCCTAATCCCGCAAAGGGTGGCCACAGACAGAATGCCTCCAAGTCGCTCTGTCACCCACCATTTGACTGCCCTCCCAACGACTCACTTCCCCCTCCCCCTCCCTCATATACTCTTTCACTCCAGTATCATATTTTTCCCTCCCTTATTTACAGTAATCCCTCATTCATTCATTCATTCCAATATGATATTTTTCACTGCTTTCCCTACCTTTTGTACAGTAATTTGCCATTTCTTCACTCTGATGTCATTTTTTTCATTACATTTTTCCCTACCTCATTGACAGTGATCCATCATTCCTTCACTCTTATGCCATATTTTACACTCATTTCTCTACCTGGGATTATGGCATCTGGCAATAGATAGATAGATAGGTGTACAGTAATTTACTTCTTCATTCTAATATATATATATATATATATATATATATATAAACTTTCTTCCCTACCATCAGGCTTGTTTTATTCAGCTTAGAGGAGACTTTCTTAACTAGAGGGGCTAGAGAGTCATAAGTAGCTGCATCACCACTTAAATCTTCTGCAGTTAAGTAAAGATATGTACAGTGGTAATGATATTAAACTAAAAAGTGTGTTGCAGGATTAAAGGAATTAATGGTTCAGACAAATTCCATAAAGCCAGTTATATTAAGTGAGTGTTGCTTCTTGAGCTGGAATAGGGTGAAGTCTAGCAGTCAGTCAGTCAATCAGTATCAGTCAGTTAATCAGCCAGTCAGTGTCAGTCAGCCAGTCAGTTGGCCACCCATTATCAGTCAGTTAATCAGCCAGTCGGTCTGTCAATCAGCCAGTGTCAGCCAACCAGTCAGTCAAATGATGCCGTGCTTCTTAACAAATCATCATATTGAATTGTATTAGGGTTGACCATGGTATAGCTGATGTTTTCTGTGGCATGGATGCTAAATCAGGTGACCAAATCCAGCTAATTACTTCCCAGCAGTTGCAGGAAACTATGGGGATAAAAGAAATTTGAGATGTGTAATAAGATTTGAAACAGTTTTCGAGTGTCAGTTGGATTTTGACTGTGTTTGTGTGGCTGAATGTTTGTTGCTTGATTTGTCTTTCTTTTTTTTTAATGCAAGGAAGAAGGAACCAAATGTCAGGAGAGTGATGGTTGTGTGGCTAGTAATCAAACATGTAACCTCATTTCACTCTTGGTGGTACAGGAGACACAGGTATCTTCCCAAAGCTTGACCAGTACATAGGGGGGGAAAAACTGAAGCTACTGAAACATGCAGCAACATAGAATAGAGTTTTCATTGCATTTCGCCAGTTGGAAATTTTCTTCAGAATATACTGGGAAGATAGTTATTTCTTTGACTCTGCCTCCCTGGGTCGAAGGTAGCTACTTGTATCCCTAATCGTCTTGCCCATAGTCTATATATCTATTTCCAGACGCCTTAATCCCATGTGGGGTGGCCACAAACAAATCGCCTCCATGTCACCCTGTCCCCTACCATTTCACTGCCCTGTTCCCATCTGACACCCCCTCTTTCATATACCTCTCCACTCCATCCCTCCATCTCATCCTTAGCCTCTCCCTCCCTCTCCCTCCCCCCCACCTCACTCACATACTCTCTTCTCATCAGTCTCTTGCTCCCCATCCTCTCCACATGGTCAAACCACCTCAATGCCTATCATATCCACATAGTACCCTTGAATAATTGTATCAGTGTTGTGACCAGAGTAAACAAGTGTGTCGTATTGATGCAGTTGATTGTGATGGATACTGTATATGTAAAGAGTATATTTTTAGTAGGTTATAAAAAGCATAAGTCAGTGCAGATTAGATAAAGAGATAGGAAGGTTGGGTCATGTGGTTACTGGGCAGTAGGGTTAATATGATGATGATGATAATGATAATAATGATGATGATAAATTTAGTTAAGGTTGTTGGTTAGATATGGTGAGATTTACTATTTTCATTTTTTTCATTTTTTTTTTTTTTTCACCAACCATTAATTTAGCTTATGGGATGCTTTTTTGACCTGGCATGGTGAGATTTAGTCTTTGGTGACCCCATCACTGTCAGAAGCCTGTTCAATATATTTGTCTATCTGTCTATGTGTTTTATATATATATATATATATTTATCATGGGATTAAAAGGATTACACTGAATACAAATGTGTGAATGTAGCAGGCATTAGCTAAAAGAGACAGTAACATATTGAAGAGATTGCTGCATTAAACGAGGATAGGTGGGATTGGGTTTGTTATGGTTGTATGAGATTAACAAAAGCAAGGATAGGTAAGGTAAGGTATGTTTAGTCATATATAAGATTACCGTATTAATCAAGGATAGAGATGGGTGGGTTTGTTTTGGTTGTATGTGAGGTTACGAAAAGCAAGGATAAATAAGATCAGGTATGTGTAGTTGTAAGATTGCCATATTAATCAGAGATAGGGAAGGTTTGGTTTGGTGTGGTTGTATGTAAGATTACCAAAAGCAAGGATAGGCAAGGTTATGTGTGTTTTTTAAGGTTAGGTATGTTTTTGTTGTATGGTGAAGCTGAAGTGTGGTTGTAAACACTAAAAACTTGTGCTGTCACTTACAGGATGGAGTTGACCTGATGGACGAGGAAGTGTTAAGGTTCTACACGAGACAGTGGGAGGAGTACCAGTTCTCTAGCAAGGTGAGACATTATCCTCTAAGCCCATTCACTGTACAAGTTCTCTCTCTACATGATGGTTGTTCAGTGGGAGCAGTGTGATACTCTACTAGAAGGGTAGTACTGAAACACAACCACTAAGTTTTCAGTTGTGTGCATGCATGGTAATTTGCCATAGTTATTCTTGAGTGGTGTGTATGTTTCTATCAGTTAATCTTTAGTGCTGAATTTATCCCTCACTCTTGGCATATCAGATCATTGCACAGTTGTCTCAGTTTTTCATCATCATTCACATCTCACCTCATGAAAAGCAGCTTGGGTCCAGTATTATCAATATTGTGCGATTGAAAGGATGCTGGATATAGTTAGCTGTGTACATTCATTCCAATAACACCTAATCCCATTCCAAGAAATATTATGGCATGAATATTGTAAATCATTTCTTTTTGGTTTAGAGAAAGTAAGAGTCATTTCTGAATATGAAAGAAAATAATCAGAATAGTTTTTTAGAATGATATGCAGTTGATCGGTGTTTTAAAAGATATTATTAGAGACCTGCTGCAGCTGTATGTCCTCTGTTTAAATAATGATCTTTTACACCCCATCCTCTTCCCCGCCAGGTGTTGAATGGTGTGTGTGCGTACCTAAACCGGCACTGGGTGAAGAGGGAGTGTGATGAGGGACACAAGGGCATCTATGAAATATACCAGCTGGCTCTCGTCACCTGGCGCGACCACCTCTTCCAGCCACTCAACAAACAGGTCACCCTTTGTGTGTGTGTGTGTGTGTGTGTGTGTGTGTGTGTGTGTGTGCATGCATGCATTTGTTTGTTTGTTTTATCCAATCAAATCGGGTCCACACTTGCCCTACATGATATGATATAATGTAGGTCAACAAACTTAGCAATAGTCAGCCTAGTTCAATCCAGGGTAACATACAATTCCATAATATAACATATCTGTATGCTATGCTCTGTCAAAAATTGTCATTTCTGTGTCTTGAATGGAGAGCTGTATAAATAGGGTACCGTATGATGCCAGTCACGGGGAAGTGCTGTGACAGAATGTACAGCTGCAGCCGTATTAATTTTTCTGCCATTGAGTAGTTTGAAATAGGCCACAAAAAGATGAAAGTCTAGGCCAAGTTAAGGTGAAAGAACTACTGTACTGTTGCTTTATAATTTATCCCTAACATTTAACCAGAAAGGCCTGTATTATAATTATGGTTATTATTAGTGTTGTTGTTATTATTATTATTATTATTACTATAATTATTATTATAGCATTGTTATATATGTATTTAGTAGTAGTTGTTATTTATTTTTTATTAGCTGCCTGTAGCACCCTAACACTGGTCCTCCCAACAGGTAACCAATGCGGTGCTGAAGCTGATTGAGCGAGAGAGGAACGGCGAGACCATCAACACGAGGCTGGTGTCGGGTGTCATGAACTGCTATGTGGAACTGGGTAAGGCCACATGGCAGGCTGATGGTATACTCCTTTTACTCTAGCTTGGCCTAAATTTGCCATCGTTCACCCTTCAGTGCTTCAGTGCCTAGTTTCAGTAATAGATTAACACAGGAATATGGTGCAGATCATGAAGAATTGCAGTGTAATGCATGTAAAGCCATAGCACTGTCCTTTTCTTCCACTGAGCTACTCGAAATAAGCTGCAAAAGAATGAAATCTGGGCCAAGTTAAGATAGAAAAGGTGTAGCTGTGGGTGTTAGGTGCATACTGTAATTAGAAGTGGGATTTAGCTTGGACTGTATTATATAGTGAGTAATGTAAGTTTATGAGACTGAGGCCAATGTTGGAAAAAGCCTACAGACGTTATATAATATGGAAGAAGAGAGGGGAGCAGTATATTGGTGGGAGGGAAAGAAGAGGAGTGTCAGAGAGAGAGAGAGGGAATGTACTGTAGTGAGAGTTAAGTAGGCAGGAGTTGGTTTTATCATAGCCGTCCTGTAAGAGGGGGTTCTCAGGAGAGAGCAAGGTGTCAGAGATAATGATGATGAATTAGTGAGGGGAAGACCGTGGATGAGGTGGAGGGATGGATTTGAGAGGTATATGAGGGAGGGGGGAGTGAGTTGGGGGGAGGGCAGTCAAATGGCGGGTGACAGTGACTTGGAGGCAATTTGTCTGTGGCCACCCTTTGCGGGATTAGGGTGTCAGGCTATAGATGGATAGATTGTTATATTATGTGTTAGTTGGGGGCGCTCACCATCCACTCACTCGATGTACCGGTAGTGCTGCTCTCGGGTGTCTGCCCTTTCCTTTCCTCCTTCGTTCTTTCTTTCCTTCCTCTTCTGCCTTTCTTTACTTCATTCTTTCCTCCTCCATCACCTATTTAGATGATGATGAATTAATGAGCTGATTTTCGTATTATTTACAGGCCTGAATGAAGATGAACCAAGTGCGCGAGGTCAGAACTTGTCCGTGTACCGAGAGTCCTTTGAGAACACCTTCCTGGAGGACACGGAGCGGTTCTACACTAGGGAGAGCACCGAGTTCCTGCGCAACAACCCTGTCACGGAGTACATGAAGAAGGTGGGTTGAAGCCGGTGAGGTGGAGTCAGGATTCCAAGGGCTTGAATGGTGTGTGAATGAGTGTGTGGCCCATTTCTAGGGGTCTGCTGATTATTAGTTCTCCTGTCATGTTTTTCTCTTTGCTGTCTTTTAATTTGAGTGTCATTAACCCATCATTGTTATATTACTCAGGATTTTTTTAGTTTCTTTTTATTAACTAACTAGAAGGACCCGTTCTTACTAAATACCAAGTAATTTGTGCAGTGGATATAAGCCAGTCAGTAGCCCAAACAATTGCACAGTTCACTTGTATTATCTTTGCCTAGAACTTTTGTTTTTTGGTGTACTTCTACCAGTCACTTGTCCTTCTGTCTGTCCAATTGTAACCATATGCCTTTATCCTGGAAGGGATGGTCACAAACAAGTTGCCTCCTTGTTACTTTTTCCTCTTCCATCAGGCTACCCACACCATCCTAGTTCTATGCCTCTCCACCCAATCCTTAGTGTGGTGTCCCCTCTTCGTATATACTCTCTTATTCAGTCTCTCGTTCTCCATTCTCTCCATATGGCCGAACTATCTCAGAATACTTCAAACTCTTTCCAGAACATACACATCAAAATCACAATTATCATTCAATTCCTAAATTGTCCTGGAGCTCCACCTGCTGATGCTTAGCAATACTTCACCAGGCTGAGACTCGGCTACTGGAGGAACAGCGTCGCGTGCAGGTGTACCTCCATGAGACGACCCTGGAGAAGCTGGGCAAGACGTGCGAGAAGGTGCTGATTGAGAAGCACCTTGAGATATTCCACAACGAGTTCCAGCACCTCCTTAACGACGACAAGAACGAGGACCTGGCCCGCATGTACCAGCTCGTGTCAAGGTACAGCCAGCGAGAGATGTGTCCAGAGAGCTGTAGTCCATTGTAGATTAGAATTAGGGATGATTCACACCTTTCCATACTTTCCCATACTCCCTCACTTGTAACAGTTGTCCATTCTAAATTACAACAGTTATATTCAGACATAATTTACTCTTCTGCACCTACACATACTCAAACCCCATCACTAGTAACTACAGTATACAGTACAGTAGTTCATATTGTTGCCTATGAAGCTGATTTATCTGTTCCTGACTTTACAGTACCAGTTGTATGGATGAAGTGCCGTAGTGGTATTTTGGAACACAGCCGTGACATACAAAGAGGATTGCCTGTACCGGTACCACTCTTCAGCCTTATCTCAGCCTCCCATACCCATGCAGGCTACTAGATGGGCTGAGAGGTTGGCACATTATTAGTGCTACTCATCATCAACACATTGCCACTATATCGCGAACATATCACCAGTGTATCACCAACACATTCTCAGTATATCACAAAGACATCAGTATATCACCAACACATCACCAATATATCACTAAGACATTACCAGCTTATCACCAATATAAAATACCAGCACATCACCCTACTCTGACTCTTCCCTTCCCCCTCATGCAGGATACCAGATGGGCTGAGGGAGCTGCGCACGTTACTTGAGCAGCACATAACCAACCAAGGCCTGGCCGCCATCGACCGCTGCGGCGACTCAGCTGTTAATGTGAGTCAAACAATTTTATTTATTTGGTTTTAATTTTATTATTATTATTATTATTATTATTATTATTATTATTATTATTATTATTTGTTTTTTACTTAATCATGTAATGCCACCACGTAACTTGATACATTTTTTTTTCCTTAATGTTTTAGACTACATGCCCACCTCACTCAACCTGCCAAATGACAGGTGTACTTATTTATTACATGTTATATATTATCTCACGAACAGGACCCCAAAGTGTACGTACAGACAATTCTGGAGGTCCACCGCAAGTACAACTCGTTGGTATTGACGGCGTTCAACAATGACACCGGGTTCGTTGCGGCGTTGGACAAGGCGTGCGGCCGCTTCATCAACAACAACAGCGTCACCAAGCACCCCAACTCGTCATCCAAGTCACCCGAGCTGCTGGCCAAGTACTGTGACATCCTCCTCAAAAAGTCATCAAAGAACCCGGAGGAGGCTGAGCTGGAGGATACGCTTAATCAGGTGGGAGAGAGAGAGACTTAGTGAAATGAGATACAGCGAGTGTGTTTGTGTGTATGTAAGTGTGCATTCGTGTACTTGTGTTTGCATCAACGGCATTTTCTCGTTCTTCCTTGAGTTCTGTTTCTGTTCTCTTCTTTAACTGTTCATTAGTCTTAGTTTGTGGTTTGTCTGTTGCAGGTGATGATTGTGTTCAAGTACATCGAGGACAAAGACGTATTCCAGAAGTTCTACAGTAAGATGCTTGCCAAGAGGCTGGTGCAGCACATGTCAGCCAGCGATGATGCCGAGGCCTCCATGATCTCCAAGCTCAAGCAGGCCTGTGGATTTGAGTACACGTCTAAACTCCAACGCATGTTCCAGGTATAAAATTGATTTTTTTCAGAGCAGAAGACTTTTTTTTCTGTCTGTCTGTCTGTCTGTCTGTCTCTCTCTCTCTCTCTCTCTCTCTCTCTCTCTCTCTCTCTCTCTCTCTCTCTCTTTCTCTTTTCCCAAAGGGTTTGTTGACCATTTTATTAGCTATGGAAATATCTTTAAAATTAATACTGTATGTTACTCAGGATGGTTTTTCAAGCCTTGGAGAGTCATAAAAGCAGACATTCAAGTTTTGTTGTCTCGGTAATCCCTCAGAATATGACACATAACCTATGGATTTTCAGACCAGGTCCCTAGCCAGGTGTAAACATACTGAAGGGAGCCCAAGGTGTCTAATTGCATTGCCTTACTAATAGCTTTGATGTGCATTGGGTAATTATTCCCTTTCACTGTCACCTGCAGGACATTGGCGTATCAAAGGACCTTAATGACCAGTTCCGAAAACACCTGGTGAGCAGCAATGAGCCCCTCGACCTGGACTTTGCTATCCAGGTGCTGTCCTCGGGATCATGGCCCTTCCAGCAGTCCCAGACCTTCACACTCCCACACGAGGTACTCCGAGCGCTTATGCAACATTTCATCACCAAAAAATCACTCTTCATTGTTCTCTGCTATCAAGGGTGAAGTAAATTATAGAGAAGTTGCCAAGTAAATTATAGAAACTTAGCTTAGGAAATTCTAGAAAACTTGCCCAAAAAAAAGATGCTATGCTAGTTCTCTGGGTCAGAGTTTTTTGGGTGTTTTTAAAGCTGATTTACTACTTTCTTGCCCCAGATTTCCAGCAACAATTGTGTGGAAAGTATTGATATTTTGGAGCAAATTCCTGACTTTCAAAGAGGAGTGACTGCCTCTGTACTCCCTTCACAGCTTGCATCAGCTAATATGAATGACTGTTGGAGCTGAGTGTAAATGGGTAGTTGTAAGGTAGTTAACATAGAGAGTGTAGCAGCAAGTTTGTGGGAAGCATATTTATACACTCCTTACAACAAGATACAACCAGTCAAATTAAGGAAAATGTGAGCAATTTAGTGGTAATGTGAGAAATGTAGTGGTAATGAATTTGTAACACTTTCCCTGACAGCTGGAGAGGAGTGTGTCGCGGTTCACCACCTTCTACTCCAGCCAACACAGCGGCCGCAAACTGAACTGGCTCTTCCACTTATCCAAGGGCGAGATTGTCACTAACTGCTTCAAAAACAGGCAAGTGTGGAGCTGTTTTAGGAGAGAGGAGTAGGTGGATTAGGACATGAACAGTTGAGTGATATAAGTGTGACAGATTGGAATATGACTTTCTTTTATGCCTCCTCTGTTTATTTGAGGGAGAGATTGTCACAAACCGCCTCAAAATCAGGCAAGTGTGGGGCTGTGAATGGCAGGAGGAACATTTGTGGTGTATGAATGTGACAGAATGGAATGTAACGTAGACTCTTTCAGTACCATGAACACCAGGTATTTTATTTTGCCCCTTCAATGATGATGTGCATTTTATTGTCTTTATTTTATTCTTGACACCATGAGATGATTTTATTTATCTGAAGACCAGAGATCTGTCTTAAGAGAAAATTATCTGGAGATCATAAAGTTCAAAAGGAGAGTATGTCCCAGGATTGAAGAGGTTCGGCTCAAATCAGGTGGTTGTGTTTGTCTGCCGTCCGCCGATCAGTAAGTATGAATGTTAAGTAATGGCGGCTTTCATCCCCTCCCTCAGGTACACCCTACAAGCCTCCACGTTCCAGATGGCTGTCTTATTGCAGTTTAACAATGCTGTCTCGTGGACGGTTGGACACTTACAGGTTAGTAATGGAGAGAGAGAGAGAGTATGTTTCCATGGCTGTGATGCTCGAGTAAGAAAATGGGGAGATTAGACTCATAAGTTGGTGTGGGAGACAGAGCAGTAAGAAGAGACAGGCAAACAGTAGAGAGAGAGAGAGAGAGTACAGTACAGTAATACCTCAACACTGTAGCTGTCTTCCCCAACACTGCCACTGTAAATGAGAATGGCTTGTTGTGAGGGTATGTTCCAGCATGATTTATTACCTTCTCGAATATGAACACATCATATTCAAGGCAACGGATCAGTATCTAAATGCACTTGATGTAACTGACTGTAAGTGTATGTGGTAAAGTTCATATACAGTTAACATTATTCCCGGCCGGTAATGCAGCAACGTGTCATTTGTTGGCCAACCAAGTCCGGGCCGATGATGTGCCAGTGTGTCATTTGTTGGAGCGATTTTTCATGGCTCAAATAGGCTACGTGGCACAGCGATTTGGTGAACACAAACCACAAATTGTCATTTCATTTCATTGGAAACTCAACCCAGGCCTGGGAATGGGGTTGAAAAAGTTACGCAAGGCTGGCCTGGGAAAGTGTTAACGAAAGAAGTGATAGATCGTGCTAGATGCTTGTGAGAACTGTTTCATCCCCAATCCTTCACAGCACATCCTGACTGTTTAGTAATGAACAATGGTGTGTTAACAGAAAATTGTTCCTGTGATAATGAACAGCTTTGTGGTGAAAGTAAGTTAAAAGAGAAATTTTTATGTTTGTAAAATTGAAATGATCATTTTTTTGTCCGTCCACAGGAGATGACGGGGATATCGCAAGACATCCTTACCCAGGTTGTGCAGATCCTGCTCAAGTGCAAGCTGTTGATCTCCGAGGATGAGGATGAGGTCTCCCAGGACTCCCGCGTCAGCCTCTTCCTCAACTATAAGAATAAGAAGCTTAGGGTCAACATTAATGTGCCCATGAAGACTGAGATGAAGGTGAGAGAGAGAGAGTACCAAAGGGAGGAAGAGGAGAGAGAATTGCATTTGGAGAGAGATGGTGAGAAGGGAGAAAGAAGAGAAAGTAGGTTTAAAGTTGAATAGAGACAGATAAGAGGAAAAACTGAGAGAATGAGAAGAGGAGGAAAGAACAGAGGTAAAAGAAAGATGAATACATCCTATAATGATTTACCTCATATTGCCAGCCTAACCTACTATAACCTAAACATTACCTAACCTAACCAAGTCCAGTCCAGCTTTGTGTAATCTAACCTAACTTAACCCAGTCCAGTCAAATCCTGTGTCAACTTACCTACCCAAACCCAGTCTAGTCCAGCCTATACCCTGTTCACATTAACTTGGCCAAATTTGCCTTTCTTCCATCTTGCATCCTGAGCTACCGTATAACATGATACTAACACTAGAATATGGTGGTAATCAAAAAAGTGCTATGGGAAGGATGCAGAGCCATAGCAGTGTCTTTTTTCTGCCACTGAGCTACGTGAAATAAGCCGCCAAAGGACGAAAACCTCTGCCAACTTAAAATGAATGATCTATAGTGTACCTAAACCTAATTCAATCATTTCCAGCCTAGTGTAGTCTAACCTAATCTCATGCCTTATACAGATTGAGCAGGAGCTGACTCACAAGCACATAGAGGAGGACCGTAAGCTGTTGATCCAGGCGGCCATTGTGCGGATCATGAAGATGCGCAAGGTGTGCAAACATCAGCAGCTGCTCATGGAAGTGCTCAACCAGCTCACTCCACGCTTCAAGCCTCGCGTCCCAACCATTAAGGTACAGTACGGTTGAGCACAGTAGTTTCTCACCAAAATAATTCATGTATATATACTGTAGGCACTGTTCACTGTATTACATGTCAGGACCAGCTTGCCTAGCCTCGGGTTCCTACTCTCCTCGTGGGGCAACATAGGATTGGATAATGGATGGATATATACTGTAAGGCCTTGTCTCTCAGGGGTTACATTGCATGGACACCCACGAGAAATGAACGGCCACGAAGTAATGAAACGTGTAAGGCAGGACTTTCAGAGCAATAATTGAACTGTGTAATGGCCTACCATATTAGTGTCCCAAAGCATCACCAGACATTAGAATCTTCAAGCTTGAGGTGTATTTTGTGATGGGTTACTCACCTACTGAAGAATGGAGCTGGCAAAGTCAAGCACCACGAAAGACAAGGGATTACCGTACTGGACTGTCATTCCATATTGTTTGCCAGTTTTACAGTATCAGTTGTAGAGAAAAAAGTATACGATTTTTAACCTCTCTGACCTACAACAGAGTGTTAATATTTAGTGATTGATCCATTCATGCTGAACTATCCTGTATTCTGTACCTGACCCACACCTTCTCATACTATCCCCCTTTCCTTACAGAGGTGCATTGATATCCTAATTGAAAAGGAGTACCTGGAGAGAATAGATGGACAGAAGGACACGTACAGTTACTTAGCATAAATAAATTACCCAATGTATAGAAAACGTATCCAAGCAGCGGGGGTGCCGAAGCAAAATTGAACACGAGGAGGAAGTGACATTGACGTGAGGATGGCAGTGGCGGTGGTGTCAGAGGAAGAGGTGGAAATGCGTCAGGATCGGAGAGGAAGAGGTGGAAATGCATCAAGATTGGAGAGGAAGAAGTGGAAATGCATCAAGATCGGAGAGGAAGAGGCTGGAAATATATCAAGGAAAATATACCAAACTGGGATGAACTGCCTAGCTGGTCTATGTGCAGGCTAGTTTTGTTGTCTGTTATGTGTGTGGATGTGGTGAGCGGGTCTTCTTGGTCTGATGATCCATTTGTATTTGCTCTCTTGCTATCCGGGTGATTTTATTCGGCTTAGAAACTTCCTCTTGTACTGAAAGGGTTAATGAAGGCTAGATCTAACCCATCTAGTTAAAAAAAAAGGAATCTAAGCTGAACAGGATCATACGGCGAGACTAAATATACAAGAGATGTCCTTAGGCTGAATAAGGGAGGATTTGCCCATAGAGTTGGTCTGCAGTTGTAATATTTTTTTTAGCATTTTCAAACCAATGATGATTTCCTTTTTCAGTTATTCTTGCTGTTCTCAGACTCAGCTTAGGAAGAACCTCTAACTTTATAGGGGTTAATGAAAGATGTATTTGATCACTCCAACTCAGAAAGTCTATCCTGATGGGAATATAATTTGATGGTGGTAGCAAGAATGAAGTGAGAAAAAATGCATCATTGGAGTGAAGGGGATAAGGAAGAGCTGGGTTAGATTTGTATTATATTGCCACGCCTCAAGAGCTCGTCAAGTACCGGGAGGATCAGAAAGTGTCTGGTGTGTTTGCTCATGGTGAATTAAATGGGCCCGCCTCATAGCCTGACTTTGTGGGACGCGAGGGCTTAGGAAATATTTAATCTTCAAAGTAGGGTATGTAATTTTTTTTTGTGATGTTTTTTGGGAGGTGCATCTTTTCCAGTGTGTTGTATCTGGGGACCTCTTAGCGCCTCTCTCTCTCTCTCTCTCAGTGTTTCAGTCCATCCCATCATGACAATGGCAAGTCGGCATCTGTGTTTCAGCAAATGTGCGGCTTTGTTTACATTTAGGCGGCCTCCATGCTGCCCGTGAGGCGGTAGGGGACGAGGCCTGTAAGAGTCTCACTACAGTACAGTAAGTCCTCGTCATCAGATTTTTTTAAAGTCCATTGTAAATACAGAAAAAAAAAGTGTTAAAGTTCCATTGTTACTTGTGCGGCTGGATAAAGTTTTGTTGAAAGAACTTGGCAAATAATAATCTCTGCATGTTAACCAGTACTGTATCTATGAAGTTATATAATGTCTGGCCTGCCCACTGATTTTTTGAAGGACCCCTGTGTATAGTACCAGCTGTATTTAAAAAGTTGTGATAATCTGAAGCTCTCGTATGACTCGTAACGAGGACTGGCTGTATTGACGTACGGTGTAGATGAAGGTTAATGCTGGCGGCCACGTACCACAGTGCCGTCAGCGGTGATAAATATATACCAGAGGGCAGCCATTGTGCTCCCTCACCCCGCTTTACTGAAGTTCCCTGGGAGGCTTCACATGGCAATTATAGGGTAAAAAAATATAGGGAAAGTAACCTACCAAGTTATCTACCGTCTGTCTCATGATTTTTCCTCCCAACATCAAAACATTTACAGCGATACCCCTTTATTACCTCCCCACTTGGGCTGTAACTCGGTGAAAATGGTCCAGCTGTAATATTGGAACTGTGTTATTTGGTGAAACATTATATTGCTGTCTATGATGGCTAGCGCTGCATTTCCTAATTTCCCTTTATATAACCCTTCAACTGGTGTGATTTACCCATGTATACACATGAACATATAAATTACAACACAGAAATAGATAAACCTTAGTTTAATACATGATTCTGGAGGAGCCAAGCCTGAAATAATGAGGGGCAGGAGTAATGAAAGACTGGGGTATTAAGAGATTGAAATACTGTACTTCTTTGCTGGAAAATAACACGTTAGGAATGGAGGGGTATTCCTGTATATAAGTCTTTCATCCCCCGAGTGGGACGTTGCATTGCCATCCTCTTAATATGGTTTGTCAGGGTGGCTCCAGTCTTCAGGCATCATATCACACTGCTGCTGCTACTGCTGGGTTGTGGTAGAGATTATCCACTTCAGCATTTTGACAGAGAACAAGATTGAAATGTGGAGAGAAGGAGTATGTGTGAGAGAGGGTTATTAGTGATTGTGCTAGAGAGGCTTGTGTGAGTTGTGAGAGAGGCTTGCATGTGCGCTGTGATATGATAGACTTTGTGTGGATTACAATAGAAGCTTGTGTGTGGGTTTTGATAAAGAGGCTTTAGTTTGAGAGGGCCTGGTGATGAGTCCTGTGAGGGAGGCTAGAATGTGATACAGTGAGGTTTGTGTGTGAGGTGTGATTGAGAGGCATGCGTAGGAGTTGTGATTGGATTGTGTAGAGAGAGGGACTGGGGATGAGTTGTCATAGAGAGGCTTAAAGTGTTTATGTCATGCCAACCCTGAATGGACTATGGGAATGAGTACCAGTTGTATGGAAACTCTTGTGATATTGTGCTGGGTGTTAGTGGTGATGTGGTGTGTGTTAGTCAGAGGTCTGGTGGCTGCCCTGACTGCTGTCTTAGCATGTGTCATCCTTGAAGTTTTGTCTTGCTGTCAACGTGTATGGCAAACTGGGTGTAGAATTCAGGCTTGGCACCTTCTTTGTCGTTGCTGTGGGCTCGTCCAATGACACCACTCACTCCTTCCATCCAGGAATGTGTTCTTTATGTTATTCTTGCTGCTGCCAGACAATAAAAATGTTGAACACTGCAATTAGTCGGTAATATTCAAATCTGGGGCGAGTAGGTCACCAAAAATGTTAAAAATTATTACGATGAACAGTAGATAGTTATGCCATGTTTGAGAGACTGGTGAGGCACAGATAATGTCAAAACTATCATGATTAACATTCAGGACTTACACTATGTTTAGGAGCAAGGTGGGGCACTGAAAATGTGAAGAAATTGTCATGATTAACGCATTGGCCCAGACTAAAAACTTCATACAGTATTTCATGCAAGTTTACGACAGTTTTGTTGAACCCACGAAACTCAGGGCAGCCAAAGAGATTGTGGAGAAAATACCCAGCCTCTCAAGTTTGAAATGTCTCTCCCAAGTTGTACTAAAACTGTCTGGAGGGAGCAAGAATAACTTAAATTAGACGTCACTGTATTGAAGGGATTACATTCTGTCCTCCTACATGTTCCAGATGCTGTATGTCTTGTATCCCAGCCCACCAGCCTCTCCACACACATTGGTACACGTGAATGCATTTACAGTACAGTATATATATCACAGTCCCACCATTATGTACTGTACTCTCGCCAGTAGTACATTTTATCGTATGCCATGTACACTATACATACAAGACACTCCATGGATGTACATTTTTTGAGTACAGAGAAGTAGTGTGCAGTATATTACAGTCCCATCATAATGTACTCTTCGGACACTTCAGTTTTGTCATACAGCATCTGTGTTATTTATACAGTACAGTCAGAGGTACATTTTTGAGTACAGAGAAATAGTACAGCATATTACAGTCCCGCCACTATGTACTCTCGCCAATAGTGAATTTTATGAATGCCATCTACACTATATATACAGTACACGTATAAATTTTTGAATACAGATAAATATGCAGCATAGTAAGCTCATAATGTACTCTCTATCCACTAGCAGACTCTTCATGCCATGTACACTATATAAACAGTACACCCAGATGTGCATTTTCAAGTACAGTACACAGAAGCAGTACATTATATATTACAGTCCTGGTCTCATACTCTCACTCGCCTTCAGTGAATTTTCTCCTCTGTCATCCACACAGTATTTACAGAACACTAATATAGGAATTTCTAAGTGCAGAGAAACCACTCGTACCAGATACAAAAGACACTTAAGGAAGAAAAACACATGTACGTTAGAATAAAACACAGATCAAGGGCAGAAAAAGCTCCTGCCATACACCAAACACACATCACAGCATACATGAAAACACACACACACACACACACACACACACACACACACACACACACACACACACACACACACACACACACCACAAAACACACGGACACACATCACCCCTCAAAACACACACACGCAAGATACATGCCTTCAAAGACCCCCCAGACACACACCCACATGCAATCAAACAGGACCGCAATCCTAGTGTATAAAGTGTAAGCTGCTCCTGCTGTGATCTGCTCATTAAGTCTGCCAGGTGGGTCATGCCTCGTAGAAAAGCCGGAGGGATCGTCAGGCTCGCTCCCCAGTGCGCGTCGGCCGGTCCGGAGAGGCCACGAGCACATGTGAAATAAGAATAATAATAAAAATCGTATATACTTCCTCTGGCTTCTTTGATCCGTACTGTATTGGGCCTTAAAGGTAGATGGTAATGTACATATATATAGCAGAATATTTCAATACTGTGTACCATGATATTGAAATGTGCAAAAGGTAAACTTAATCAAATAGAAAGTGTAGGATTCTCTCTCTCTCTCCCTCCCAGTCTCTCTCTCTCTCTTTCTCTCTCCTTTTTTGGTTCCAGGAATGGTACTTAGTTGTTCAAAAAATTATATATAGTTTGTTGTGTGTCCACCGTTTAAGGGAAGTTGCGTTTGAGAGGCAACAATTCCTAGCCGAGCCTCTGTGGGCGGTGTTAATTCTTTGGCTGTGTACTAGGTGGCATTGGAGACTACTTAACACCTTTTCCTTAGTGATTTGTTTTGATAGTAACCCCTGAATGTTTCTTTTTATGCTGTTTATATAATTTTAATATTTTATGGAGAGAGTTTGAACCTATAACACTCTCTTCTAAGGCACACTCTTCACTCACAATAATATCATCATTAGATCAGTAACATACATAAGGACATCGAGAAGTAATTTGCAGAATAAGTAGCCAAGGAAGTGGTGTTGAGTCTCCAAAACCAAATAGATACAACCCATCATCTCAGATCAATTTGTCTCAGAGTTTAAACCTTGGTTGTTAATCTGACTTAAATACACGTGTACTGTATTCCACGTACTGAGCATTTTTGTCTGTGTTAAGTTACGTTTTTAAGTGTCTTAGATCATATACAGGGTCCACACATTAGGTCATCCTGGGAGAAGTAGCAGTGAAGGGAGGCGATCAATGTAGTGAACTTTCCTTTGGGACAGACTTGAATGCATCACCTCCATTCACATCATCATCATCATCATTTTCATCACCACCACCTCCTCTGCTGTCTTTCTCTGCATTAACCCCCAAGACTATAGCATCCAGGCTTTTTTTCCTTAGTTATTTCACTTGAGATGGAGAGGAAGCCTTCATGTGGTAGGACTAGTATAACCAGGTGGCTCAACTGCCTGGCTATAACATCCCTCAACTACCTCCCCATCTCCCAAAAGGAGGATGGTGAATTGCAGGATGAGGAGAACTTCAGACCTCAGTCCACTTTTCACATTTCATATGAACCCTGGGCTACAACTACTGTACCACCACCACCACTACTACTATTAGTACTACTACTACTTCTACTACTACCACTACCACTACTACTGCTACTACTACTGCTGCTACCACTACCACTACCACTACGTCCAGTGCGATGATGCTTTTTGTAAGTTACTCCAGTTTCCTCCAGTTGATTTTACTGTTGTGATATTCTTTGAACTGGAGGTGTTAGATCTAGTTTAAATCAACTCTTCCATACGAGTTGAGTGATACCGTTGCCTCTACACATCCTAGGCTTCTAAGCAAGGACTGTTGGCAATTCTTTTACTTTCCATCACTCTTCATTTTCTATTGTCTTAACCAGTGTACTGTTCCACACATCTTATTCATCACATACAGTACTGTCTTGTTCCACCATTATCCATCGTCTTCTTTTCATACCAGCCTCAGATTCATTATTGGAACCTGACTCCACTTTTCCCACATCACAGACCAATGCCCAGATTCAGGTTTACCCAGAAGGCTTATTAAGCACCATATACCTGTACTGTAACTGTATATGCAGTATAAACTATAATACATCCAGGTTTTGCCCAAGATTTCCATTGTTATTAATGATTATTTTGTGACATGGTGCTGGAGAGGGATGCTTTCACAGTGGCAGCAGTTGTTTACTAGACAGTACTAGAGGCTGGTTCTACATGTCCCTCAACTGCTTCCCTATCCCCCAAAAGGATGATTGGCCGCAGGAGAACAACTTCAGCTGACAGTCCACTGGATTCATGTCCAGATGAGCCTGTGGTCACAAATAACATATTTGTTAAGTCCTTGGCTATAAGATATTTTCCCACCATCATTGTCTTTCAAGAAAAATATTTTAAGTGGCAAATGCTGCATTAGAATATTAGGACAGGCTGATACTGTGCTTGTTGATAATTGCTGTATTGCAGAATGTTAGACCTGGATAGTGTTCGGCAGTAGCAGAATTTTAAGTCCTGCAGTTCACAGAGCCTGGGAAGCAGATTTAGCAGGTAAAAGGATTTGTACTGTGATACTGAGACACCTCACCCCACGTGTTGTGCCAATGGAGGGCTGACTGTACTATACAACTGAGCCACGTGAGTCAGCCCGTTGAACCCAGAGATGTATTTTTCATTTTGTTTTTGCCCTCTCTTGATGATATTATTCAGCTTGAAGTGGTGGAGTTATATATAAGCCCAACAAACCCCTGCTTATTTTTGCCTTTTTAAAATGGAGGAGTTTGATATAAATTTAATAAACTTCAAAATTGATGCTGTATAAACTCAACAGACCCCTTCCATATGACAGGAAATTCCCAAGTTGAGTCAGATCAGTAAATGAAAAAGAGCATAACTTGGATTGAAGAGGTTATCATCCATAGTGGCATCCCTAGGTAACGGTATTGTGTCGTTCATCCTCCGCATTTCACCTTACTCCGTATCCTCAGTATTTTACCCCAGTCCACATTCATCACTCACACAACCTCAAGAGCATAAGGTAACGTTTGTCATTAAACCAGTCCAGACTCCATAGATGTGGGGATGTCTGTCAAGTGTTTTCATCTTACTGAACCGGTCCTCTCACAGCATGATTACTGTCCATCCTTGGCATCTCATCTCGCCAAACCATCATTCACTCAACCTTTAGTATAACATCCTTTATCAAGCCCATTCACACTGACTTCTTCACTGTGGTGACATCTGACTTTGCTACATCCTTCATGTTACTGTACCAGACACTTTTAATCAGCTTGAGAGAGATGCTGAGAGGAGGATTATAGACTGCAAGAGGAGTACAAAGGAAAGCAAACTGAAATAGACACATTGATAATTTTCAGGCTGTTTGTTATAGGGTAGATTATAACAACCATAACTGTAATTTAAAGACAGGAATAGAAAACCAGGGCCACACCAACACCACCACCACCACCACCACCATCAGAGAGTAAGAACTAAAAAGACTTCTCTGGGCTGATTGACTTAACCATTTCAAAATACAACGTTATATCTTTGTTGAATGAAATTGTCTGGATGTAGCAAGGAAATA
Source organism: Coenobita brevimanus (assembly GCF_032717465.1). Taxonomy (NCBI): domain Eukaryota; kingdom Metazoa; phylum Arthropoda; class Malacostraca; order Decapoda; family Coenobitidae; genus Coenobita; species Coenobita brevimanus. Next base: position 1,331,690 of record NC_137010.1, read on the forward strand.
ATACAAAAAGCATCATGGTGTCGAAGGGGTTAAGTGGTTCATGTTTAAAGCTTCCTTCATCAAATCCGAATGCCGATAACCGATAAAGTTTAATTTTGACTGGTTAATTAAAGCAAGTCTAATATATCGTCTGTGTACTGAAGCATTTTGTAATGGTATGATAAGTTCTATGTATATTTTGATTGTTATGAGCCGTTTGACTATAGTTCGTCTACTTTACTTGGCATTTTTTTTCTCTCCCCCCCCCCTCTTGTTACAGCTTGTTTCATGTAGCACAGTGGCAGAATAAGACAATACCATGGCTCTAAGTCCACTCCGTAACACATCTTGATTACTAGCATTATGTTTATGGCAGTAATTTCTTGTTGCAGTTCATTGGCAGAATATTACAATGCCATTACATCCTTTCCATAGCACATCATTACTAGCATCCTAATAATCTACGGTTAGTCTCACATTACGATATGCAGTACAGTGGGTGTACATCTTTTCCATAGCATATCTTCAGTACAAATTGTATTCTCTTGTATTAGTACTGCACTATGGCTCTACATCTTTCCTTGGCACTTTTTTGTTGGTATCACGTATTCTTGGGTTAATCCTTTGTTTCAGTGAAGCATTCAAGATGGAGAGATAGCAGTTTTAGGCAGAGTTAAAATGGCCAGAGCATAGTAGGTTTTGTAGTGAAGGTTTACTTAGTGACACTGTAATTGAAGTTCCTCAGTTTTGCCACATTTACAGAGTTCAAGGATGTAGGCTAAGTTTGTTATTTTTTAGTTAATTAATGTGCTTTGTTTTCCTTAACCCCCTTCACTCGGTGACTTATATTTTATTCTTGCTGCCGCTAGATTATATTAACTTAAGACAGACCTCTTGTAGTGAAGCGTAGTACTTCAAGTAGTTGTAGCCCCAGGTTCATCTGAATGTGAACCCAGTGAACTGTCAGCTGAAGTTTACCATCCTGCAGTTGACCAGTCTCCTTTTAGGGGGTAGGGAGGGAGCTGAGGGACATTTATCAGGGTAGTGGAGCTATCTGGTTATATTGGTGCCACTATGTGAGGGAGGGGGGAGTGAGTTGGGGGGGGAGGGCAGTCAAATAGTGGGTGACAGACCAACTTGGAGGCATTTGACTGTGGCTGCCCTTTGTGGGATTAGGGTGTTGGGCTATAGATAGATAGACTATGTGAAGGCCTCCCTCTCCAGCACTGGTGAAGGGGATTATGAAGGCTATAAACAGTTCCATCAACACTGAACAAAATGATCTGTTGGCAGTAGTAGACCATAAAATATATCCTCAATGTGAAGAGGGTGTCTGATGTTTATGCTATGCATCCAGACTCCCACAGTTTAAAAGAGAGATTCCCACTCTTTAAAAGGGGGACAAAATCCAACTGACCACTGATTTCCAAAATAATGCAGCACTGTCAGGAAGATGTTTAAGTTTCTGGCAGCAGTACCAGAGTGTTTTGTTTTAATTTAACCCCACAGCTAATGAAGGCTATATCCAACCCCTCCCATTCAAGATGTTTGTGCTGTTTTTATTCCTGTTTTGATCCTCTTCCTTCCTTCTTTATTCCCCCATCAGGTGTCTTGGGGTCCAGGGCTATGCTGCTCAGTCCAAAGCTGAATAAAATCATCCGAAGGTCGCAAGAATATAATTTAAACTGTGTTCATGGGAGTGAAGTGTTTGAAGGAAATTTACAGTCTTTCTTGTGTCCAGTTCTATTGCTTTTCATGTACAGCAGGTAACTCATATAATAACAGTTTTCATTTTTAATTCAGTATTCTTTTTACTTGTTCATCCTGAGCTTATTAATTGGAGTCTTTTGTTCTTGCTACCACAGGGCAATTTTGTTCAGCTTATGGGAGTGTGGTGCAGTGAAGAAGTGCTGTACTGTATGAACATCAGTTAGACATTTTAATTCCAGAAAGAGTGACCATGAACAAACCTCCAAATCACTCTTTCCTCCACCCTCAGGCTGTCCTCCTCCAACTCCTACCACTCCATATCTAACCTCTCCAGTTCGAAGAGTCTATCCTAAGCTCAGTAAAATTGTTTGGTGGTAGCAAAAATAAAATAAAATACTGTAATTACGTTTCCCAGCCGAAGGGGTGAAGTTGGTGCGTGACACTTGCGTCTCCACCTGACCCCAGCGTGCCAGCCGCTCTAGTGACACCTGTAGTCGGGTTGTGGACCACTAGGGAGAGCCAAGTTGCTGTTTGGGATGCAGAATTGTCTTGTGCAGTTTGCAACCATTTCCACTCCAGTGCTCAGTCCTCGTATTCTCTTCCAGTCCATGTGGTCATTCCTCCTAACCCCTATCAGTCCAAGTGCTCATTCCTCTTAAGCCCTTCAATCCATGTGCTCTTTCCTCTTAACCCCTTCCAGTCTGTGTGCACAGTCCTCTTAACCCTTTCCAATCCTAATGCTCATTCCTCTTATTCTCTTCAGTCTGTGTGCTAATTCCCATGGTAAATAAAATCATCTGGGGGTCAGGCTTATACAGTACAAGCAATAGACAAGCCATCAGTTAGGGGATTGAAGAGCACTTGTTTCTGTCCATTTCAGTTTGAGAGTTTATTTCAGAAATACGTAAAAGATGATCCTAATAATACAAATAGCTTATGGTGGGGATTTTAATACCACTCCTAGATAGAGTACAGAGTGGCGCATATATAACACTCCACTTTTCCGATGGATGATATCTTGTGTGTTGTGGGGGTGGCTTGGTCAGTGTTATCAGTATCTACCCTGCATCATTTATTCATTTCCTACTATCACTGCTACACCCACGCCCACACTAGCCAACCAAGCAATTCCCACAAGATAACAACATGTGAGCAAGTAGACATAATTTAGACACCTAAGAACTGAATGAGAGTTTTGAGTGGAGTGCTATTTATGGAACACCCTGTCTATTAAGGAGGACACCAGCAGGATTAAGGGTGATAGGCTAGACATGATGTGGTGTGTGTGTGGCACGCCAAAACCCGAGTGCAGTTGTCCCTGGCGTGGCTTCCTGTCTCCCTGGAGGCTTTCCCGTGTTATCTTCCCAATGAAATATTTCCCGTGTGTCTGTCCGTCGCATCACTTGACCATTATATACATACCAGGGAACAAGGGTACTGAGAAAACTTGAGCCGTAATGATATTCTCTTCGGTTAAGGTCCCCAACACCTCTTCCTTGCCAGTTTAATTCTGCATTTCAGAGTATGTGATGTTAACTTCTTCAGCTTGGTGACATTTAATTTTTTATTGCAAGCTCGAGACTAATTTATTCTGCTTTTTTGGGGGGGAGGATAGGCGTAGCCTTAACATAACCCCTCACTACAGATCCTAAGCAGACTAAAATCTTTTGGAGACCAAGATTTTTTTTTTTTTTAAATCTGCTGACTGCTGACTTTAAAGTGACATGAATAATAATGTGAGAGCAGTATGTAAAATAAACTGACAAGGAAGATGTGTTAAGACAGCCTTCTAAACCAATGAGAATGCTGCTTACTGATTATATGTGGCCAGGATCACTAAACCAAAGACAGCATTTTAGTTTAGAATGCTGTGTCACAATACCTGAGTCAGGGCATCTACACCATGGCATGTTGTTGAGATATCTGTACTACTGAATCCTAAATACCAGTATGACAGTGTGATGTTTCCCTTGATGCTGGGGATATACTTTTTCATTTATTCTTGCTGCTGCCTGATTTTATTCATCTTGGGAGAGACTTCTTGTATTGAAAGTTAAGGCTGTATCTGATCCCTGGAGAAATCAGGATAAGACACTGGAAATGGCAAGAATAAAAGTGGACATCCCTTGGTTGAATGGGTTAAAAGGTACTCTTCCACACAGCTCAGGTCAACCATGCCCATCGATATGAGAATGCTTTTATAAATACAGTACCGTTCTATGCCTGTATGCTGAGAGGTCTTTGGAATTTGGTGATCTTGGTGTTTGACCCTAGTTTTCTCGGTAACCTTAGGCCCTGGCCATGTTGAAGCCACGAGAGTGAGATTAAGTGTAAATAAGAATCTTAGCCAAGGTTGACATCTATTTTTCGTTACCTCCTGTGTAGGTGTAATTATCGTAAACTGCAGATGTTTTGAGGTGCATCACGAGAGGCTTACGGCGGAAGTTTTGCTGCAAGCCTGAGTAACATTCATCCTCATCCCCCACGACCCTCAACTGGGGCATAACTGTGAATCGCAAGTCTGGAATCGACCCTGAGAATCATCTGTAAATATTGTAGAGTTTTTATGTAAAACTTTAATGCTACTGTATCAACTGTTCTACAAGTACCATTTTTTTCTGTTGGCTTATGGGATAGAATAAATTATTTGATGTTAAAGATGTGTGTTTGTTACCTGTGCATGAAAAACAAAATAAAAACAATTACTTCATCATTCATACCATTTGTGCTACCTTGTTACCTGTCCCCTTCACTCCAAAGCATTTTCATACCGGACAGGGATGCCTTCAGGTGGTGGCACTGATATAACCACGTGGCTCCTCTGCCTGGTTATACGAATGTCTCAGTTTTCTCCCTATCCCCCCAAAGGAGGATGGTGGACTGCCAGAAACAAGCAACTTACCTACAAAACTAGACTATTAAACACCAAGGTTTCATCAAGTTTATTTACTCTCGGGTTTGCAGGCACAAGTCTGCTATGATAAGTTTAAAAAAGAAAGTGTGCTAACAGAATGAAATCCATCTGGGTAGGAACTGGTTAAGCTGTAAGTTTCATTTTATGGTTCGATCGTGCAATATGAGCCACTTTGAACACTGCTCTGATAAAGTAATGAGCAGTAGCATCATAATGTTCTTAAAAAGCAGGAGATATTCTTATACACATACATATACCTCAATAGTCTACATCTGCAGTGGCTTGAGTATTTTAATGACATATGACAGCTCAAAGCAAAAGTCACAATCAAAACTGGAATATATTGCTTGAATTATAGACTCTTCATTTAATACATTATAGTTAAAAAATAGTGGTGCATGACCAGAGTAGCAAAACTTCGTAACCTCGGCCGAAGAGGCGGGAGTGAATGAAGTGCATGCAGTGGGCCGTGTATCCGAGTTCCATATTTTCGTTGATTAAGGTGTCTCCCTAGCTCCTCTTCCTTAGTGATTTATTTTTAGATATGGCTTGTTAAAATAATTCTGCACGTTATATATGTCGAGTATTGTGATATTAGAATGACTTATGTAACAAAGGGGGAGAGCATGCTGTCATACGCGAAATAAGATGACTTGGGAGGAGCTGTTCGGAAGCTTCCTTAACTGATGAGAGCAAGGACCCAGCTGTCAACCCAACACTCTTTAGCTCACACTGGTTAACGATGCTCCCTTGCACCTCCCCCTTACCAGTTTACTTTTGTATATGGCAAATTAATGCTTGCTAGTGTTTTGTTTTTTGTAATGAATTTTGATATCTAAAGGCCATAAATTACATAGAAAAAATGCCAAGTTAATGGTTAATAGTACGTTATTTTTGCAATGTATTTTGATATTAAGGGGCATACAAGGGAATGGGATGATGTAATATACAAAATAAATTGCTAAGGAAGTGGTACAAGACAGCCTCCAAAGCTCACATATATACGGCCCTTTGCCATGTTCAAATACTCTCGTCTCCCCTTTTTATCCCACTACGCCTTAATATTGCCGTTTCCTTCCTTCTTATACCTCCTCTCAAATCTTTACTTTACTGTTCCACTCCCTCTCATACATGTTTGTGCTGTCCTCCCCCACAATACTCCTTCCCATGAATTCTGATGTACCCTTTACCCTCCACACTCCCTTCTATGGGTTATGTCGTCTCTCTTCCTACATGCCCTTTGCCACATGCTTATTCTGATGAGTTCCCTTCCCCCCTCACACTCCTTTCCCAGTATAAGTCTCTCTTCCCCCTTAAAAGTGTTCAGATATTACCCATCCCTCTCACATTCCTGCCACGTGTTTTATTATCCTTCACACTTCTCTCCCTTAGTAGGGTGTAGATATCCCCCATGCCCATCACACCCCTGACATGTTTCAGTATCCTTCACACTCCTTGCAATGTGTTCTAATTGTCTATTTTCCCCCTCACTAGTGTTTAGATACCTCTTTCCCCCTCCCCCATATTTACTCGCAATGTGACTGATGCCCCTCCCTTTCCCATCCCCTCTCACACCTGGCGTCATCTGGTGCTCTCCCTCACACTCCCTCACCCGCCTTGGCCACCCCTCTGCTTGCCTGTTGCTGCTGCTGCTGAATCACTGCCAGCTGTTGGTCCAGTTTCATCTCCATCATGTCCATTACCACTGAAAAATTAAGGATACTGTTAAGACCATTAATCTTTGCATGTGAAATTAACCAACTTACCATCATCATCATCATTTCTGTTTTGCCCTAAGTAAATAGGAGCGTAGGGACCCCCTGGGACTAGCCTACTTGGTGCTGACACTTAAGGAAATTGTGACCAGCCTCAGTTGCCCAAGTGGCATTACAAATCCCACCGCCCCTTAGATAGGACCCAACCAACATTAAATCCTCAGAATATACATCATGTCTTAGTCTACTGTCACTACTAGTAGATAAATTTACTCTATTGAGGGCGGCTGGAGATATTTCTAACCCCTTTCACTCAGGTCTTTCCCATCTAAAAATTAAAATGATAGCATATTATTTTGAAAAGGTTTATGATTACATGGGGTGTAGAGTATAAAGAAACAAAACAGACAGCTACTGATTTGCTATGAAGAAAGCAGGAGTTGAATCTGAAAAGTAAAATATCGGCATGAGAATCAAGTGGGAGGGAATGAGAGACTCCAGCAGACTCAGGATCCGTCATGAGTTCTTGTTATGGTGACCCCACACAAGATACCGAAATGTGATATCCAGTACACAACAAATATATAGGCAGACCTTTGAGAACATGGGAGGATGAATGAAGAGAGTAGGTAATGGTAATCCAGATAGGTGAAAACTATACCATACTTTTTTTCCTCTCTACCTTGGCCTAAACTTGCCATCTTTTCATCTTGAATGCTGAAGTGCAACAACAGATTAACACTCGAATATGATGCTAGTCACAAAGCAGCGCTATGGAAAGGATGCAGAGCTGTAGCATTGTCTTTTTCTGCCACTGAGTTACATGTAATAAGCTGCTAAGGATGAAACTCTGGACAATCAGAGTACAAATGGTATAGCTGACAAGAGTATATAAAATGCTGTACAGGAAGGAAAAAAGGAAAAGCGTGTAGTTGGTGATTCCATTGGCCTCAAGATTACCGTATATGACAAGGACTGGAAAATTTTACTGTCCTAAAACCAAAAAGCATTCCTAGTGGGTTTTGGACACAATGATAAAATCCCATACAGTACCTTCTCTTAATTTACTCTTCTCTGACGCTATTTTCTGGATCTTCTCCATCTGCTCTGTCACAAACTTAACTTTCCTTGTGAAGTAGTCCTTTGCTCCGGCCACATCCTGAAACGTACAGGCATGTGAATTAATTAGCATGCAATTAAATGTCACTAATTTAAATCAACACGAATAAAAAAGTTAACATGATACACCAATTCAAGAAACATATGATGATGGTATTTAACTTAACATGATACACCAATTATAGAAACATATGATTATGGTATCTATCATTAGCTTTGTCATTTGAGACTTCCAGACAGAGGGATTTACACACATGGGATATCAGTACAGGGCAGGTTAGTTTCTGTTCAACCTTGTCACATCTGGGTACACACAATTTAGGGCGTTTACCAGTGTCAACAAACCAACGACTCACCCGCTCCACATAGTAGCCGGTGCCAACATCGATAAGGAGCTTCTCTGCGTCCGCTATGGTGCCAGGGACGTACATACAACTGGTCAGCGGCACCAGGATCTCCTTACCCTTGGTCTCAGGGGTCAGCTGCAGGAGGGGGGTACGGAAAAACAGAAAGACCTTATTATAAGTTGCCTTTTTAAATGGTCCTGTTGGTTCTATAACCTTAGTAAATTTAAAGAGAACTGGCCTGGTAACCCTGTCACAGTGATTTTTTGTAGGGTAGTTTACCTCCACTATGTCTATCTATCTATCTATCTATTGCCAGACGCCTCAATCCCGTTTGGGGTGGCCACAAACAAATCGCCTCCAAGTCGCCCTGTCCCCCGCCATTTCACTGCCTTGCTCCCAACTCACACCCCCCTCTCTCATATACCTCTCCACCCCATCCCTCCATCTCATCCTCGGCCTCCCCCTCCCTCTTCCCCCCTCCACCTCACTCACATACACTCTCTTCGTCAGTCTTTCACCCTCCATCCTCTCCACATGGCCAAACCACCTCAGTGTGTTCCTCATAACGCTTCCTATCACATCCACATCCACACCACAACGCTCCTTTATATCCTCATTCGTCAGCCTGTCTCTCCACGTGACTCCACAGGCTCCACTTAAATAACTCATTTCCACTGCTCTCACTCTTGACTTGTGTCCTTCCAACAATGTCCAAGCTTCACTTCCGTACGTTAGAGTTAGTATCACAATACTGTCATGTAGTAACTTTTTCACTTCCATGCTCACTTCCCTGTTTCTTATCACTGCTTTCAAGGAACCAGCAACCTTTCTTCCCTGCTGTACCCTTTCAAGCACTTCACCCTTCACTATGTCACTGTTTTATAATCAATGTAAACTGCATCTCGTATGAGGCTTGCAGCTGGCCCTTATAAACCTTCATTCTGCCTCATATAAGGTCAGTAGCTCGGCAAGGGTGAGAGGTGTATTGCTACCTGGGAATCTGTTCTCAGTCTGACTGTGTGTGATGGATTTGTATCTCCTTTTAGCTAATACTGTTCCTGTTATTTAATGGCAGAATATGATAATACCTGTACTACATCCATACATAATTCCCTTAATGCTGCTTCATACCCAGCAACATTTCATTACCGATTTCCTATAACTTCTCAGTATTTAATATGGGAAGGCAACAGTTTTGTCATTTAAGAGTATCATCATCTGGACATCCTTTCCCACCCTAGGGCAGGGTGAGAAGTAGCAATGTTCAGACAGTGCAAATTTGCCCAATCCAATAGGCCATGCTTCCATTCACTTATCATTCAAGCCCCTGGAATCCTGGCTCTATGGGATACGCCAAAAACATTCACCACGTTCTGTAGCTTCACATAAATGTATCCGACAGAGTCAGTTTCAGAGTCTATCTACCGGTATCTCTATCCATTTAAGAGTAAACCTGGTATAATCAACGAGTCCGTTACTTAATCTGTACAGTATCTTTCAAGGCTGTTTTTGCAATGCTAGACAATTTCATCTTTTATAATCACTATGTAATCCACAAGGGACAATATAACGACTCCTTTCACAGACGTTAGGGTAATCGTGGTTGTAGTCCCTCACCTTATCAACACACTCGCCCGATTCGTTAAACTTCAGCTGGGCAATCTTCAGCTGCTGTAGAGACTCATTGAAAAACTGCAACTCCTGAAAAAAGAAATAATAATGAGAATAATACAACCGGTAATAAATAAATAACAATAATACGCAGCAACTATTACCCTCAGAAAAGAAAACACTATGCTTTTTTGGCAGACTTCATCTTGTCCAATTCTCTACACACAAAACAAAGTACAGTATACGGTTAATTTGGTGGGAAGAAAAAAAAAAAAAATACATAAGGCTCCCAGAACATCCATCAATATCCTACGTTATCTCCTTAGCGACTACCCCTCAAACTAAAAGGATAATAACAGAAAATAATCATGCAAGTTACCTATATAATGAAAAAAGTACATTAGAAAGGTATAATGGTTCCTGATTTAGATATTGTGCATACAGTAAGCTCCTAAAAATACCGCTGCCAGTCAAACATTTCTTACTCAGTTCGTCCGGGGGTAAATGCGAATAAAACTTAACCATTCCACTTTGAAATGGCCAAAATGTGTCAAATGGGATCCCTGTAGCTAAATATATCGCCTGTCAGACTCAAACAGCAAGCATGTGCCAGCTTCAAACAGGGCGTGAGTCATGCTTTAATTCACCTACTTATTTCCTCACCTTCCTCTGCTTTTCCCAGCCTGACTAGCCATGAGCGGTGACATAATGACTTACCTGGTCGAGCTGATTCTTTAACGTCGTCAGTTGTTCTAGGTTTAACTTAGAAATATCGATAACTTGAGGACCCGAGCCCTTACTGGCAGCCATGTTTGGTTTGTTTATACTTATGTAGTTATTTTAAATACTTCTTGATAGATATGCTGGTTGTCTGATTATATCAAAAAAACATATAATTACTGCAACTAGTTAGTAACTTTATAAAACAATTTAAGTGAATAACTTTCATAAATAAGCTTTGCTTAGTTTTGATTAATTACAATCTATAAGAACCTATGTCCCAACCAGTAAGTGTTTTTCACCTTTTATCAATAATAAGTAAAGTTTACCAACATTAGTAAACATTATACGTATGGTCACTACAATCAGCTGGGAGAAAAACATGGCAGCCGGGACACGATTGGCAAACTTGGCCGTAAAATTTCGATTACTATCCATCTCACCCTGCACGTACAATGGTAATGTAATTGACTTTATTCAGTATCGCTTGGTCGTCGTTACTGACTGTGTCCTACACCTGCACACTCATAATTGTGTTCTGTCAGGCAAATTGACCCAGAATGGATTAATTGCTGTTTCTTGTTACAATATTATCTTTGGGTGTTTCTGAGCTTCTGTAATTGTGTTGTGGTAGTCATAGGTTTCCTTAACTCCTAATCAGAGTAGTGGACATCAACAATGTTCATTATTCCAGACAAGAAGAGTATTGTTTACATAATTTTAGTCATTAATCATTTAATTCTTGTACAGTCATAATACATGTATTCATAGGTAAGTATTCAGCACCATGTCTTGTTTTAATCATGGGGGCACAGTGGCTCAGAGGTAGAGCACCGAGCTCGTGGCCAGGAGGTCATGAGTTCGAGTCTCGCCCGGGGCTGCTGTGCCGGGAGTGGTAGTGCACTCCTGTAACCTAGCAGAGCTATATGGCCATAGCTGCCTAGCTCGGGAATTAAATCTCTTGTTTTAATCATGATGCTATCAGATAATTTAATTCACCCAAGGGAAGACATTTCACAATAATTTAGGATAGAACATTATTAATCTCTACTGTGCAGTAATGTTTATTCTGTTTTCTTGCTGTGTTAGTTTAAGACAGTATATACTGTATGATAAAGAATAATCTGTTCAGTCCAAGGACATATGTTTTATATTATTTTGGCCTGTACTAAGCAGTTTAATTCAAGATACTGGTAGGAGAGATTTATGGGATGAAGTGATGAGGAGTGGCTGTGTTGTCATTATGAGATTTTTTTTTTTATAGTAGAACATTTATTTTATTTTAGCTGATGCCAAATAAGATTATTGAGTTTAGGAGCGACGTTACCAGGCTGAAGGAGTTTAAAGTGAGGCCTCTTGTAGTAAAAAGGTTAAGATTTATAGCAACAAATGGCAATCTTTGGAAGCGTAGTAGGAAAGAGTGACTGGCATGGGAGGGTAATATAGTGGTTGGTGTTGCAGGCGTGAGGTGTGCATCGTTGGCGGCCCAGCGACGACCTGAGACAAGGGAGCAAGTGTGTCAGCCCGCACCGCCACCGCTCCTACACATCACACGCACAGCTAGCTTCTTCAACAAACGTGAGCTAAGAGAGTGAGAATTATGTGAACAACCACCCTGTTACACACATTAGGCTTCCAAGGAAATTATCAGTCTGAGTGTTTCTAGATGTAGTTGCTTGCCTCTCAGGTTTACCGTATATGATACAAGTAAAAGGAGAGAGAGAGAGAGAGTTCATTTAACCAAGCAATTTTTTTTTAGCACTGTATATCCCAAGCCTTTCAGGTTGCTTAACAGAAACATGTATTACTGTTCAGTGCATCTTTAAGTAATTGGTTGTTAAGTTATAATATTGAAAGAGTTAGAGGTGAAATAATGGAAGGATAAAAATAGGGATCTTGTCTTACAGTCACTGGAAGTTGCTATAACCCACCTTTTAAAATTTGTTAATTAGGGCATTGGGCTATAGGTAGATAGATAGATAGATAGCTCATTTATTTATTTATTTATTTATTTATTTTTTTGCTGCGAAGGCTACATCAAATTATAGAAATATTGCCTATATTAACAGCTGATTTACCAGTTTCATCCAGCTGACAGTGCTAATTTTGTGTGGAAGAAATTAGTTATATTATGAAAAAAAGTTGTTTCAGTATAAACTTCCTCGTAACTCCTCAGGCATGAACTAAAAAATTGTCCTTCCTCAAGTTTTATCAAGTAATGTAGCATTTTACCGCCACACATTCTTGAGTTTAGATAAGGACTGACTACTATATAATAATGAGAGCTGCCCCCCCCCCCTTTTTTTTTTTTTTTTCCATCCTAGATATTAAGTGAGGACTGATTATAATAACGAGAGCTGCCTGTGTTCGTTGAGTGGCCTGTACTGAGAGATAGCTACGTACCTTCAATCTTTTCAGTGCCGGCAGAGCAGTTGTGGAAGGGAGTGGTGAGTGTGAGCAATGCCGGGAAGAAGAAGGGTCGCGGGAAGGGCGTCGGCAAGAGGGTGGCCAAGAACCTCAATAAGGGACAGGTCATTGGCATAGGTAAGATGCTTGATTGGGATGCAGTGGTGTTTGTGTATCGGTGGTTTGTTTTTGTATCACCGGCTTGTTTTTATTTTGTCCTCTTCGCTGTGTTAACCATCCCCTCCAGGATTTAGATGCCTGGCTATAGAAAGATAGTAGTACCAGGGAGATAAGATTATGAAGGTACCGGTAATGATAGTAGTACCATATGCAGTATTGTAATAACAGTAATGAAAATGAAGGTAATGATAGTAGTACCATAATGCAGTATTGTAATAACAGTAATGAAAATAATACTGTAATAATGATAACAATAAAAATAATCTGTCTCTTCTGTTGCCCGACGCCTTAATCCCGTAAGGGGTGGCCTATAAAAATAATAGCCTAATAGCAACGAAACCAATAATAATAATGAAAATAATAATACTGTTATAGTGATGATGATGGTAATAATAAAAATAATAGCAACAGAACTAATAATAAAAATGAAAATAATAATACTGTCATAACGATAATAATAAAAATCGAAATAGCAACCAAACCAATAATAACTAATACCACCACAACAGGCAGTGAGAACATAGTGTGGCCGGGCCTGAATGCTCCGGTGGTGCGCGGGAGAGAATTGGTTCAGCGCCACACCCTGCCCAAGGACGAGGAGCGGGAGGCCAAACTCATCAAGCTACGCGACTCCCTTGGCAAGTTCCGACGCCTCAAGATTGACCCTCTCGACCGCGGGTGGTCTGGCACCAAGATGGGCGGCAGAAGCGTCGGACCGCCAGACCCTATTGGTGAAGGTATGGTGGGGGGTTAGATGGTAAATAGTTGGTAGTTTTTTATTTGTTGATGATGATGATGATGATGATGAGGAGGAGGAGTATGGGTAGTGTTGTTATGAAAATTGGAATGTAGGACCCCACTGGTGAAGGTGTGGTGTGGGGTCATGAGGTGGGTTGTTAATGATTTTCACTTGATGAAGATGAGAGTTAGAGTGATGAACCTTAATGGCGAAGGACAGTGGTTTGTTGCTGGATTATGGAATAGGAGACTTGTGTGTGTCCATGGCCTGAAGATGATTATTTATAAGAGTCGAACAAGGGGACATATACCCTAATGTCTTTCTGTATTTAAATTTTTCTTGAGATTCATTTGAGGACTTTGACCACCATGTTCTGGAGTTCAGGATAAAGTAACATCAAACAAGGCAACCTATAATTAATCTCAGTATATTCAATTTTCCTACAGACACATTTGAGGACTTTGACACCCGGGTCCTGGAGTTCAAGATTGTGACATGCATGACGGCGGTGTTTGGACGCAAGCGGCGGTACAGCATGTTTGTGGTGACGGGCAATGGCAATGGATTGGCAGGGTTTGCATTGGCTAAGGCCTCCACTGTGCCGGCCGTCATGCGTAAGGCAAAGAACCTGGCTGCACAGAAGCTGCTCTATATACCACGTTATAATGAACATACTGGTGAGTTAGGGCAATGATGATGACGTACCAGTATGTGTAAGCGTTTGACTCATGCAGACAATGGACACTGCCTTTAAAAATGTATTTATAAGTATAAGGGAGGAATCAGGGGCTGAAAGCCTGCAAATGTTATTTTTAATCATCATTTGGTTAACTTTCATTATCATCTTTGACATGATTTTCATCATCTTTATTTTGACTGGCTTCATTATCATAGTAATTTTCAGTGTCCTTCGAATTGTTAGCATAATCCAAATTTTAAGGTAATCATCCTTATTAATATCTATAATGTCAGTATCATTGTGTTAATCAGCTTTTAGTCTCCAGTTTCATCTCTCTCTAACAGTCTGCCATCCATCCACTCGCATCCCTCCCTTTCCAGCAATTTTTTATTCCCAGTTCTATGACCTGCCTATCCACTCACATCTATTCCTCCCTCCCTACGTCCATCCACTAACATCTCTTTCTTTCTCCATCCATCTATCCGTCCACTAACATTTCCCTCCCTTCCTTCATCCATCTACTAACGTCTTCCTTCCTCCCTCCATCCATCCACTCATATCTCCCTTCCTTCCTTCATCCAGCTGTTCACATCCCCTTTCCTTCATCCATACAGCCACTCACATCCCTCCATGCATCCATACATCCACTCACTTATCTCCTTCCATTCATCCATACATCCACTAACTTCTCTCCCTTCCTCCCTCTGTCCATCCATCCATCCATCCATCCTTCTATCCATATACTAATATCTCTCTCCCCCCTTCCCTTAGTGCTGCACGATTTCTACTCCCAGTTCGGTGCGACTAAACTCTTCGTGAGCCAGAAACCCGAGGGATATGGCCTGGTCTGCCACCGCGCCATCAAGACTGTGTGCCAGGCCGTCGGGATAAAGGACCTGCACGCCAAGGTGGAGGGATCCACCAATGTGCAGAATCTGATTAAGGCATTCTTCCTTGGCCTCTTGCAGCAGGTGTGGAATAAGGAGAGTGTGAGTGAGGTTGAGGTGGAGGGGGGGAGAGGGAAGGGGAGGCCAAGGATGAGATGGAGGGATAGAGTGGAGAGGTATATGAGAGAGGGGGGAAGGGGTGAGCTGGGAGCAGGGCAATGAAATGGCAGGGGACAGGGTGACATGGAGGTGATTTGTTTGTGGCCACCCCTTATGGGATTAAGGCATCTGGCACTAGATAGATAGGTAGAGATGTTTTAGGGCACCTTATCATCATCATCATCTCTCTCTCTTTGTATATCCCACTTAGTCTTTTTACAGCACGTGGAGTGTTCTGTTGCCTAGTTCAGTCAAATGTACATGTGGAAGATTTTGTATGCATTATCAGCAACGTAGCATTATTATTATCATCAAGGGCATCTACCAGGCTCTTAAGATGAAGGCCTTAGATGCTGAGTGAAGGGCAGAGTTATATGGAGAATTTGATTAAAGCATAATTCCATGGCCTCCTGTGGCAGGTGTGGAATACTTTGCAAATATATACGTTATGTTGATGAAGTGAAGTCAGTACAGTCTTGGCATTTTAGCACCCATTTTTTTTTATACACAGTCACCATTTTTGGCTATATGATTGCTGTGATCACCTATGGAGCATTTTTTTTTTTTTTTTTTTCTTCATATATGATTGCTTATATCGCTTATATGATCACTACAGTCCCTGTGTTCAATATACAACTGATAATTATCTGATCGGTTTTCAATGAGTGTAACCTGATCACCTAGCGAAGTTGGCCTCTGCCAGAACTGTATTCATTCCTCATTGAAATCTCACTGTCGACTCTTCATCCCTCACTTCTTGCCCATCACCCCCCACAGAAATCACACCAACAGCTGGCAGATGAGAAACATCTACACCTGGTGGAATTCCGGGAAGAGAACCTCAACTTCCCGCAGGTGGTGGCGTCCCCTGAGATGGCCCCAGTCCGCACCAAGGAGGAGATACCCAAGACCGAGGAGCTGAATGTTTCCCGGGTGAGTGTGGGGTGTTGTTGTAGTTTTCGTAGCCCCAGGTTCATCTGAAGTGGGAGCCTGGTGGACTGCAAGCTGAACTTACCCTTTTGCATTCCACTATCCCTATTTTGGGAGACGGTAATGGAGCCCAAGGATATTTGGATAGCTGGGCAACTCCTCTGTAAAGTGGGGAAAAATTGGCAGGTGAGGTGTTTAGACAGTGGTGGATCTTCAGAAGGCATTTTCACATAATTTACTTTGAACATAATACCAAAACAGGTGACATAATGTGGACTTACTGCACTCATCATCCCTCACCAAATCATCCGCCACCAACAGTACGTGATGGATGGCCGAGTGAGGCTGGTGAAGAAGCGTTATCCTCCTGGCTATGTACAGTTGCCCAGCTACCAGTACCACCTCAAGAAGTATGCCAGTTACCGCAACAAAAGTCAGGTAAAGCTATATTGTGTGAGAGTGAGGTTGTGAGGGTCAGGTGTGTGTAGGTGGATGTGTATGCAGGTCACTCTGTTCAGCCCCTTCACTGTGGCCTGTGGTTGTATTATAAGTGGCTTTGGTGGATGCTGTCATAATACCGTTTCCTTAGCAATTTCCAGAGACAGAAAATAGTGAAAACGATTATTATATTTACTTACTGTGAATTTACTGGTGACTGTCTTGCCAGGTTCAGATCGACATGCTGGTACATGAGGGAGAGTACCGCAGCTTCCTCACCGACCAGTACCCTGAGTGCCGACCGCCTATGAAGAAAGAAAATGTCAGGGCTCTGTCTGACATGTAAGCACAACTGAGAGCTATACATGTCTTTAGTCGTGAATCTGAGAGCGTGAGGTATAAATTGTGTGTCTGTCTGTCCTGTTGTCTCATCTCAGAGTCTGCACAAGATGACTACAGCAGAAATACCTTTAGACCTCTCTGTATCCACTCCAGGTCTTCTCCCATCATGCACTCCATCTCTCCAGCTGTCAGCCTTGTTTTTTTTTTTAGTCATTCTTTCGTCATTCCCTAATCAATTTTGCCATGTATTCAAAATCGAGAGGATAGAGATGTTTCCTGTCTCTCTACCCCATTCCTGTGCCCTTCTGTAAGAGATAGGATAAACAGAAAAATGTCTGCCCATTTCCATCCCTTGTTTCATAGTGTTTAATTTATAAAGGCTCCAGCTTACTTGTGTGCGTCGCCCTTGGTCACCTAATGGCGGCTCTCCATGCTGCTTGATCTGCAGCAGCCTCTATTCAGTCCCTTATCCCTGAGGTCACACTGTTTCCTCCTCCCAAGTTTTTTTTTTTTGGTCTGCATCTGCCCTCCTGAATAACAGTGTCTACTTCCACTATGCACTGCCTTCACTCATGTCCTTGTTGACTGTGCATGAATGATGGTGGTTTGGAGTGGACAGAGAGAATGCTTCAGTATGATGACACCTGCTGGTACTTGATTCTTAGTACTTTCAGGCAATTTTATTTAGCTCTTCGATTGGAGAAGTCAGATGTACAGCTTTCATAAATCTCTTACCTACTACAGATCTGTCCCAAGGTGTATAAAGTTGTCTGATGTTGGCAAAAAATATTACAAAAAATACATAATTGAATTGAAAGGGTTCATTCTTCTTTCTCCAGATGACTTTATTGGGCTTAGGGAAGACGTTTTGAACTGGAGAGGTTAGATGCAGCCTTCATTTACTCCTTCACAATTAGAGATCCTTCTTAAGGTGATTAAAATAATTGTCTGGTGGGTCGCTGGAACAAATGTGAAAATATAAAGAATAAGTTATGAGATTCGAGGAGTTAACAGTGATATGAAGAGGCACATTATGATACCAAAATCAGCTTTTTTTATCAGTAATAGACAGATAGAGCCAGGATTCTGGGGGCTTGAATGATGAGTGAATGGAAGCATGACCCATTGGATAGGGCAAACTTAGGCTGTCTGGACATGCTACTCACCCTGCTGTAGGGTGGGAAAGGAGGTCCAGATGATAATGATGATGATAAACAGACAAATAGATAGTACTCACAGTGAAGGATGCTTGTTTATTTGTTGATAATGTACAGTTTTAATAAATTATACAAAGTTCTACAGTTTATAGAATTTTCCTTGTTCATCCCTGCAAGCTAAAATGTCTTGTAAGGACTGAGTGTTGGCATGCCAGTGCTGGAGGAAGAGGAGGGTGTGTAGTGTCCCTGTAGCTGTATAATATTTACTGTATATTGGTAGGATCAGGAAAGATTGGAATAGGAGTTATGGAAAGGAAATGAAGCTGGTAATGAAAGTGAAGCATTATTTCAGATCTGATGTATGCAGGTGATGTTGTGCTGCTTGCTAAGAATGGAGGGGATGTTTGCAGACTGGTGCAGAGTTTTGTGAATGTCCATGAGGTGCAGGATAAGAAAGGAAATGTAGGTAAGAGTAAAGTGATGACTGTTGAGAAAGAAAGTAAGTTATTGAGATGTGCTAATGAATGGAAACTGCAATGGTGGAAGAGTTCAAACCAGGGATGTCATTTGGAGTTTTATCTTGGTTTCTGTCTAGTGCTTTTATTCGCTGTAGGTGAGATATCCCTGTGCTGTAGAAATTAAGGACCTTTGTGAAGTAAAAGACGAGAGAGAAATGTTAAGGAGCTGCGGACAAGGGATTAAGCACAAAAAATGGCTTGTGCTATGAAGACCTTGATATTAAACAGAGATCTGAGTGTGGATTTGCTGAGGGAGGATTATGTGAAAATATGTTAGTATCCAAATTAACCCGTGGGTGTTAGACCTTGGCGTAATGTGAGTTTGAGAGGAGTGAAAGCAGTGGAAATAGGGCTAGAAATCCATACTGTGAGTTGCATAGATTGAGTAGGATAAGAAAAATGAGTTATATGGGAGGTGTGGGGTAAGGATGTCTGTTGATAAAAAGGCAAAAGTTGGTGTGCGTAGATGATATACATATACTGAGAGAAAAAAATACACAGTTGATAAAAATATGAAAAGATGTACATATGAAAGAGTCTGAAGGTGAGAGGAGGTGTGTTAGGCCAAAAAGAAGATTGATTGAAATGGCAAATGAGTGTAAAAGACAAAAACTGCTTAAATTGAACTTGCTGGGTCAGATTTTGAATTAACCTTGTGACCTTGATATCTGACCTGTTCCAAAAAAGTTAATAGGAGAACCCATGGGTTAACCCTCTACCTTCACACCAAGTTTGGTTAATATAGGATTAAAAACTTTGAACACACACACACACACACACACACACACACACACACACACACACCAAACATAACACCTTCCCTCACGTCGCAAGCACGGGTGTAATAAAAAAAACAGGTTATGGTGGGGAGGGGAGGAAGGGTTAGCTGAGCTGGGTGTCTATCTCTCACTGCATCCTGTGAGGGCTGACATAAATAGATAAACGCTGGATAGATAAACCCTCCAGCCATTGCTATCCCTGCATACTAACTCTCTTCGTCGCCATGATGTTGTTTGCTTTCTTCTCGCTAGTTCCAGGCAGCTTTAGTCAGTTTAAGGGAGGTCTGTTGTGATGGATGATTAAGGTTATGCTTGTCGTACCCCTTCTGTTTTAAAAGTTTGCCCTGTCTATCGGTCTGTCTATCTATCTATCTATTCTAGTTGTGTATGTCTGTCTGTGTATCTATCTGCCTACCTACCTACCCATCTGCCTACTTATCTACCTGCCTGCCTGTCTACCTTCCTACCTACCCATTTATCGATCTGCCTACCTACCTTTCTACCTGTTTGTCAATTAATCTGCCTACCTACTTACCTATGTTTGTCTATCCGTCTACTTGTCTACCTGCCTGCCTACCTACCTGCTACCTATCCACCTGTCTACCCGTCTTTCTATATATCTGTCTATCCATTTATCTATATCTATCTATCTAATTATTTCTATCTATTTATCTTTCTATCTATCTAACAAGACGCCCTCATCCCGGAAGAAGTGGCCACAAACAAAACACCTCCATGTCACCCTGCCTTCTGCCATCAGTCTACCCTCCCTCCAACCCACACACCCCTCTCTCACATACAGTACCCTCTCCACCCCATCCCTCCTTCTCATCCTCAGCCTCCACCTCCCCTCTTCTCCACCCGATTCACATACACTCTCCTAGTTAGTCTTTTCTGAGTATGCAATAGTTTGGTGGTAAGAACACACACACACGGGGGATGGTGGTATAGTGGATACACACACACACACACATTACCCTCCCTCATATCGTCACATGTACTCAGGCTGAAGGTGTTGGCTGGTGCATGATGGGGACATCTCTTGTTTTGGTTAATAATGTGGAGAGAGAGAGAGAGATGTATACGTAGTTAGGTGCGTGTATGACATGTCTGCTGTGTGTGTGTGTGTGTGTGTGTGTGTGATGACGATGACAGCGATGATGATGATGACGATGACAGCGATGATGATGATGATGATGACGATGACAGTGATGATGATGGTGATGATGATGACGATGACAGTGATGATGATGGTGATGACGATGACAACGATGATGATGATGATGATGAAGATGACAGCGATGACGATGATGATGATGATGATGAAGATGACAGCGATGACGATGATGATGATGATGATGACGATGGAGGTAAATGGGGTAGTGACATGCCACATCACCCATGTCCAGTCATGTCACCTCTAGCTGATCCGTAAGAGGCTAGGCTTGGTC
Source organism: Coenobita brevimanus (assembly GCF_032717465.1). Classification (NCBI taxonomy): domain Eukaryota; kingdom Metazoa; phylum Arthropoda; class Malacostraca; order Decapoda; family Coenobitidae; genus Coenobita; species Coenobita brevimanus. The sequence goes on from NC_137010.1 coordinate 1,352,470, forward strand.
AGGGAAGGAGAGAGAGAGAGAGAATTTCACCTTAGCTGTAGTTAATCCGTAAGAGGGTAGGCTTGATCAGGGAAGGAGAGAGACGGGGGGGGGGGGAAAGCATGTTCAGGTGTGCCCAGAATAAATTGGAAAGGAAGAGTTGTTACGATGTCTATACAATGTCCTACTTACCACACACACACACACTCTCAAACCTCCCCTTCCCCCTGTGTGTGTGTGTGTGTGTGTGTGTGTGTGTGTGTGTGTGTGTGTGTATGAGCCTCAACTTAGATCCTCTTCAGACATGAATAGAGAAGGAACGAATGTGTTTAATGACCCCAAAATGACCCTTTAATGATCCTGTAATAACCCCTTAATGACACCAAAATGACCCTATAATGACCCCATTATGACCTTATAATGACACCAAAATGACCCTATAATGACCCCTAATATCCCACCATGGCCCTATAATGACCCCTTAATGACCCCATAATGACCCTATAACGACCCGATAATGACCCTATAATAACTCCATAACGACCCTGTAATGATCCCATAACGACCTTATAATGACCCCATAACGACCTTATAATGACCCCTAATGACCCTATAATGACCCCTAATGACACCATGATTATCCTACATGACCCCATAATGCCCAAATAATGACCGTGACCCCGTAATGACCCCATAATTACCCTAATGACCCTAAACGACCTTTCTTGAGATCCTAGGCTGACCCCATTACCCCCCTCCTGGTCGGAACAACTCTCGTTTTCTTCCAGTTACCGCCAGACGGATGAAAGTGAGTCTCTCTCTCTCTCTCTCTCTCTCTCTCTCTCTCTCTCTCTCTCTCTCTCTCTCTCTCTCGTGTGTGTTTTGAAATTCAAATTGGCTAAATTCTGGTTTTTCTCACCTCGATCGCGTGTACACGAGGATGATGATGATGATGATGATGATGATGACAATGGTGATAAGTGATGATAGTGATGATAATGACGATGGTAATGATAACAGATAATGACGATGAAGAATGATGATGACAATGATGAATGATGACGATGACGATGATGCTAATGATGACAATTTACGAGCGGAAATTGCTTAACTCGTCACACACACACACCTTTTTTTTTTTTTTTTTATACTGTATATATTTCCTGTGATGAGTCATTTTCTAGGATACAAATGGGTATCAACAATAAGAAAATGGAAAACATATTAATAAAAATGGAATGTATATTATATAGAGTGATATAAGGAAGAAAAGTAGCTGGTGCAATGAAGGCTTTGATAAGAAACAGAGACTTGAGTGTTGCAGCTGCACGAGGCTTACATGAGGGAGTGTTCGTGCCAACTTTAACATATGGATGTGAGACTATGGTGTGGCATGAAAAGTCAAGAGTGAGAGCTGTGGAGATGGGACTGCTGAGGAATGTATGTGGAGTACAGAGGGTGGATAGGATACGAAATAATGTGATTAGTGAAAGGTGTGGAGTGAGGAAGTCGGTGGAGACCAGAATCGAAGAGAGTGTACTGAGATGGTATGGTCATGTGGAGAGAATGGATAACAATAGAGTGGTGAAAAAGGTATATCTGAGCGAATTTGAAGGAGGGAGGAGGCGAGGTAGGCCAAGGAGAAGGTGGAGAGATATGGTGGATGAGTGTGTGAGGAAGAGAAGTATCGAAGTCGGTGAGGCTAGGGAACTGACAGGAGATTGAGCTGGCTGGATGAATGTTGTGAGAAGTGCATGATCAGGGATTTGGCACCCCTTTTTAACGTGGCAGCGTCCGGACTGACTCAGTCGGATACGTTTATGTGAAGCTACAGAACGTGGTGAATGTTTCTTTTTGGCGTATCCGATAGAGCCAGGATTCCGGGGGCTTGAATGATGAGTGAATGGAAGCGTGGTCCATTGGACTGGGCAAATTTGGACTGTCTGGACATTGCTACTCCTCACCCTGCCCTAGGGTGGGAAAGGAGGTCCGGATGATGATGAAAAATTCCAACTCCTAGACAGTTTTAACAAGAGGCTAATTTTATAGTGATGGGGAACGTAATAGCATCCATTAATCCTTTTATAATCTGATCTCTCCCTAGCTAAATAAAATCTTCTGAAAGTAGCGAGAAGTGCTAGTTACGGAAGCTTCAGGGCAAGAAAATAAGGGCTTGCTGAAGTCTGGATGACGAGTGAGGGACAGCCGGACAAGTTCGTTTCTAGAGATTTACCAGCATCTAAGGTCATCGGACTGAAGTTGCAGACCCTTTTTTATTATTACATCTTACTTGGCCATATGGAGAGGATGGAGAGTGAGAGACTGACGAGGAGAGTGTATGTAAGTGAGGTGGAGTGAGGTGGAGATGGAGGGGGAGGCCGAGGATGAGATGGAGGGAAGGAGTAGAGAGGTATGAGAGAAGGGGGTGTGAGCTGGGAGCAGGGCAGTGAAATGGCGGGGGACAGGGCGACAAGGAGGCTAGTTATTTGTGGTCACCCCTTACGGGATTAAGGCGTCTGGCAATGGATAGATAGATAGATAGACATCTTATATGGTTAGTCTGTTAAATAAGGAACCTCTCTCTCTCTCTCTCTCTGTTCTAGCTTTTGACCTATGACAACATTCCACTGGTATTTCCTTATACAGCGGACGTGCATGGGGCAGGAATTTCGAAACTGGAATTCTATATGGCGGCGAACAGCGACTTTGCCTTCAGATTTAAGTCAACGCGAGCAACGGAGTGAGACGGGAAGGGGTGAATACAATGACCCGCGTTGATGATGACATAAGAGCTTCGTAACACTTTTAGCGATTTATTTTGCGCATTAAACCTATATATGTTGTAAGTTCACCCATCGTTTCTTATTTATATCTGTTCAGCACGGAATAGAGTGTATTAGGAGCATGCCAGGTGATATTTAGGTGTCAACTAAATCGCTAAGGGGGAGTAATTACGGTGTCCTTGGTGAATACGGCTCCAACCAAACGGGAGAAATAAGAGCGGATTTTGCTTGCTAGTGGGCGGGGCTTATATCTGTGTGACTGGGAGGTGCTAGTGCTAAATGCCGGAAGAATTTTACAACGACCTTTTGTTTGGTTTTTTATCATACAGAATTAATTTGACGTCTTTTTATATTTATCTGGGAACTGAACATTATTTCGATTCTTACCGCTACCCTCCCCACTTTTTTATATAGATAAAACCAACTTCTCGATCTCAAAATTTACCTGTTTAGATATCCGATTATTTCCGCAGATGCTAACCTTTATATATAATTCAATCGGATAATCATGGCGTCGTGGAGCATGCGCTATTGACTATGCGGATCATAAAGGCCATCTCTTGTTTATTGCCTTTGTCTTGGTTACAAAGTATGCGTGGGTGAGCGTGGAGCGTACAAGAGAATAAGAAAATTGGCGCGCAATTTTTGTACTTGCTGGCATTGGATAGAGAACGCGACCTATTTTGAACACTGATACATCTTTGGTCTCGTTAAGTATTGTAGTACGTTCGGCTCAGGCAGTTCCACATTTACCAATACTTAGAATAATGAGAACACCATAGAATCCGGGATTGTGACGTGCTTGCAATATTTATCACGATTAAATTAACTATTCAGCAACTGAGGTGCGATGACTCTAGCCTCCATCCACATCCCACAGCAGTAGAAAAGCAATCCTCATTTCGCAATATTTCGTTCCATTTATTCAGTATTGACGGGGGAATGCAAGCCTAAGTTTTTGGTATTGAACGAAGTGTATCTAAAAGATCAGTAACGTGCGCGACGTCACTTGCGGTGATCAAGAAAATTACCGCATTCTTTCACATTTTTCGATCGATTTTTCTGTTGCACGCAGGTAAGCTTGAGCAGTAAGCTATGATACTGAACGAAAGTCACAGCAATGTGGATCGGGAAGCCTTGCGTGACGTCATCACCGGCGGCCCCGTCCCTTTCTGCCGCCATTCGCATCTCAGCTTTCGTAGGGGGAGGACGTGTGGGACGGAGGCTCCACAAGATTTCTTATTTCCTCCCGTCCCGCTCCGTCCATTTTAAAGTTGATATCACCTATTTCACACTCTGATATAGGCTAGTCAACTGAGCATAATTTCCCCATTTTAACCATTTGATAACGGCATTTATTTTAAGGTAAAGTATGAGGAGGGGGAGACAGGCAGGCAGGCGACCCACCCTTCACTCCCCGTATACCACCACTTTCAGGTTTGCTTTCCTTCATAAGTTAGCCATGTAGAGTAAATAATTTATCCATTTATTACAGCTTTGAGCGAAATGGCAGTGCTCTTTACCAGTGAGTAGATTTTTAGTCCATTCTAAAGATCTAGGGTAGAAAGTATGAGGTTATTTGCATTAAGGTTATTCAGTTATTTTTTTTCTATTCTCCCAGTAGGACTTTAGGATTATTATGTATATTTTGATGGTAAAAGTTTATGTTGGCAGCCGTGGGGAGTCGACGCCTGGGCTGCGTCTCCATCCTCTCGCCGACGACGAAGATGTCTACGTCGGCTGGGTCAAAGTGGTGATAAATGTGAATTAACGGAAAGCCTGTGGTAATAAGTAACGAGTCATCAGTGAGCAATAACGCTGAGAAGTCGTACAGGGGTAGTGGGGGTCGGATAGGGGGTCGTAGAATCGTAGTCGTTGCCTTAAGTCGTCGACGTGAAGATGTCTTGACCATATAAGGGAGTGGCCGGCCTCAGTCTCATGGCCTCGTGGTATTAAAATATTTTCCAATATTTACCACCTTTGCCCAGTATTTATCAAATCTCGGTCGTTCCCTAAATATTTGGTGATAATTTAGCAATGTTCGCTTATCAGGTTTATCGCCCCTTTATCGCTATGTTCTAGATTCATAACGTTAGGTAACCGCCGCCTTTGTTCTAGAATTTGAAAAGTTGCTCAAGGTTTGGGGTTCTCTCCGGGTTACCTCCGCTCTCTTACCAATCATTCTTTTTCCCTCCCGTCCCAATCCAAACGGCCATTGTTTTCCCCCTCCGCCCCCCCCCCTCTCGTTTTAGCTGCTTAGAAAGTAGGTTGGTCTTCGTGCCAGCTCCTTAACCCCCTACTCGCTCAATCTCTCTCTCTCTCTCTCTCTCTCTCTCTCTCTCTCTCTCTCTCTCTCTCTCTCTCGGCTGCAATTTCTATACTACTGTTTGACCGAATTTCTCGTAGCTTCAATTTCTGTGCTATTTGACCGTCTCTCTCGCTTATTATCACGACCTCCGTCCCTTGCTGTCTGACCTCTCTTCCGCTCTCACCTTCAAACCGCCCTTCCCCCTCCCCCCCCTTTCTCCCTCACGCGGACTACAAATTCTACCCCCCCCCTCATACTTCCCCCTTTCCCCGCCATTCTCTACTCCCGGAGGACCTCTCTCTCTCTCTCTCTCTCTCTCTCTCTCTCTCATTATAGTCTTCAATTTCCCCGTTCTTAGATATTAACCCATCTACATGATACTTAGATTTACTGCACTGGTTTCTCTCTCTCTCTCTCTCTCTCTCTCTCTCTCTCTCTCGTATTCTGAACCGTTTCCAAGTCGTATTGATTACAGAAACATCCGGTACTTCAAAATGTCAGGACTTGAAATTTGCTATTAGTATAACGGATCATGACTGCATTTTCAGCGTTCAAATGCCAAAAAAAAAAAAAAAAAAAAAAAAAAATGAAATAGTTAATGCAGTAAAGGCAAAGCCAATAGGTAGCGTAAAATATTCGTTGGTAGTTCAGGGATTTCGAAGTTCGAAATTGACAAACTGGCGGCGGATGAATACACAGGTGTAGGAAAAACAAGTGCTCGTTATTTTGGCAGGTGTTGTGTCAGTTGTACAGTATGTGTGTGTGTGTGTGTGTGTGTGTCGGTTGCCTTTGTGTGTGTGTCAGTTTGCCTTGAGCCATGTCGTAACATCCATAAGGACTAAATTCTTGCTTCGCTTCGTGCAGAGAATAAATCCATTCGATATAACCCTAAAGACTGCAACACTGGTAGAAGGGCTTAAGAGGTTTCAAAATACCCCAATTTGAAGGCATATATATATATATAATAGTCTTACGGTTGGCGTCGGAGAGCATTGTTTTTTACGAATTTAAAAATCGGCTAAAACGACGACACATTAAAGCATCACTCATTTTTTCCCGCGTAATCCTTCGTCAGTTGCTCTTGTACGATCATTCTCCTTTCTGTGGATAGGGAGTTTTATTTTACTACCACCTCGTGATGACGTCCATCTGCTCCCTTTTTGTGTATTGGTGAGAATGACAATTGCAGAATGAATATCGGGTGGAGCGTAATGTATAGCCACAAAAATATGCAAGAAAGAGAAAAATAGATGCCAGGTACTTGATTTTATTTTTTATTTTTTTGCGAGATCATAGTGGTAATATAAACCAAGAATTCAATTTAAATCAAAACCGTTAACGATTATGCGGTTCGAATCAGCCACTCTACGAATCTGAAAGAAAAGATAGGCTGTCAGATGCTGCTGTAGGGAGAGACTAGCTACTCGTTACCAGCGTTGCTTTGAAAGGTTACAGTGTTCGTGTGTGCATGTATTTCGTAATCAGCTTGTAGTCTTGTTTTTGTGTGATCAGATACTCCTTATTCGGGTTTCAAACGTCTAAATTCACTTTCTAAATGTGTTGTAGGTTAGATTTGAATGAGATTTGCTAGGTGCTGTGGAAGTGATGTTTTTCATAGATGTTTACCAGATGTATTGCAAGTGATGCTTTGTGTTTTTGTTTGGTGATGGAAAGGTAAGTGGGTTTGTGTTTTTAGCCTTTAAGGTTTGTTTAAATACGATGACTTTTTTTTTTAGGTGATATTTAGAGGGTTAGATATTAAGCTTTTCGTCACTAGGGTTTTTTGCTAGGATGAATAAAATCGTCTGATAGGAGAAATAACAAACCACCGTACTGATTGTTAACCCTTGACGTCACCGTACTGATTGTTAACCCTTGACGTCACCGTACTGATTGTTAACCCTTGACGTCACCGTACTGATTGTTAACCCTTGACGTCACCGTAATGATTGTTAACCCTTGACGTCACCGTAATGATTGTTAACCCTTGACGTCACCGTAATGATTGTTAACCCCTGACGTCACCGTTCAGATTGTTAACCCTTGACGTCACCGTAATGATTGTTAACCCTTGACGTCACCGTACTCATTGTTAACCCTTGACGTCACCGTAATGATTGTTAACCCTTGACGTCACCGTACTGATTGTTAACCCTTGACGTCACCGTAATGATTGTTAACCTTTGACGTCACCGTACTGATTGTTAACCCCTGACGTCACCGTAATGATTGTTAACCCCTGACGTCACCGTATGTTAACCCCTGACGTCACCGTTCAGATTGTTAACCCCTGACGTCACCGTTCAGATTGTTAACCCTTGACGTCACCGTACTCATTGTTAACCCTTGACGTCACCGTAATGATTGTTAACCCTTGACGTCACCGTACTCATTGTTTATACTGCTGTTTATTTTCACTACCTACAGACGATTTAGTTGAGGGGAACTTTGCTTGGAGGCGTGGTAGTTGTGACTTCGAGTGGTAGGTGAGACTTATAACTTGTAGGAGGGGTAGATCAGACTTCAGACTTGTGGGAGGTAGATGAGACTAACTTGGAGGTGGTAGCTGGGACTCCAGACTTGTAGGAGGGTAGATGAGAAGAACTTGGCGTAGATGAGACCAGACTTGAGTAGCTGAGACTTCAAACTTGGCGGGTGTAGATGAGAGTTTAACTTGGCGTTGGTAGATGAGACGGGTGGGTAAAGCCTATAATAATACGCCTATCACTAATAAAATAATTGAACTGGCGGTAGCTTGTAGATAGATTGAGTGAACTGAGTTGGTAGTGAGGGTAGGGAAGCGAGGTTTGCGTTAGTCCTGTGCTCCGTTTTCTTTACTTTTATTGCCTGATCGTGACTCTCTCTCTCTCTCTCTCTCTCTCTCTAAAACCCTTCCCTCCCTCCCTCCCCTTCCTTTCTCCATAGTACCTTCCTCCCCCTTTCCGTACCTTCCTCCATTTCTTGTTCGTGATCCCTTGCCTTTGACCTCTCCCCCTCCCCTCCCCTCCCTCCCTCCCTTCTGTGGTATCCTTGTCTTATCCTAGCTACATCCGGCCTACTGCTGTGATCTTGTTTTCTCTCTCTCTCTCTCTCTCTCTCTCTCTCTCTCCCCGTTCATTATCTCCCTCCTCCAATTTTCTCCCTCCCTTCCCTCCTCCCGCCCTTGGTTCATTGCCTTCTCCCTCCCTACCCCCTTCCCCTTCCCACCCCATTCGCCTCCCACCCTCCCTTTCCCTTCACGCCTCCCTTTCCTTCCTTCACTTCCTTCGCTTCCTTGCCTTCACTTCATTTCTTCCCTTCTTACCTTCATCTCCTGCCTCCCTTAGTTCATTGCCTTTCCTTCCATCCCTTCCTCTTTCTAAACTTCCTCTTCCCTCCTTCCCCTTCCTATCCTCCCCTCCCTCCCTCCCCCACTTAAACTTCCTTCCCTCCCTCCGTTCATTGCCTTCTCTCCCCTCTCCCCCCTTCTCCCACCCCAGTCTGCCTCCTTCCCACGTCTCTCTCTCTCTCTCTCTCTCCCCCAGTCTGCCTCCTTCCCACGCCCCTTCCTGCTTCCTTTGTCCTCTATCTTCACATTCTACACACGTATTTCCTAATTTCTTTTATTTTCCTTCATTCTTCATTTCCTTCACTTCCTTCCCACCTGGCTTAACTTCCTTTCCTCCTTCCTTCCTTCTCTCCCTCAGACCCTCCTTCATTTCCTCGTTCTTTTCCTTCTCATCCTTCGACTCCTTCCCTTCCTTCTACCCTTTCCCCCTCCTTCCATCCCTCGCTTTCCTTCATTCTTTCCTCCTTCCTCTCCTCTCTTCCTTCCATTCCTCGCTTTCCTCCATTCTTTCCTCCTTCCTCTCCTCGCTTTCATCCTTTCCTCTTCTTCCTCCTTTTACTCCCTTCATCTCCCTTTCACGCTTCATGACAGCTGTTCTCCCTTTCCACTTTATTCTCCCTACCTACCTCACTACTCCTTCCCCTTGCCACCTCCCTCCCCCTCCCTTCCCCCTCCCTGTCCTTCCAAACTTCCTTTCTCTTCGTTGGAGACACCATTTCTCTCCATTCCTCCCCTGCCTCCCCCCCTTCCTCCCTCCCTCCTTTCCCTGCAATCCTTACCACCCTTCCCCCCCCCCGTGTTTTCTCATTCCGTTGGTGGATCGTGTTTCTCTCTCTCTCTCTCTCTCTCTCTCTCTCTCTCTCTCTCCTAGCATCCACTCCCGCATTCTTTCATGCTTCACTTCACTCTCTCTCTCTCTCTCTCTCTCTCTCTCTCTCTCTCTCTCTCTCTCTCTCTCTCTCTCTCTCTCTCTCTCTCTCTCTCCCCAGGCAACAAAGAGACATTTACCTCCGATTCGATCTGTACTTCACATGAAATATAAATGCAATCAATAAGGTTTGGTGCAAGCGTCTCTCTCTCTCTCTCTCTCTCTCTCTCTCTCTCTCTCCCTCTCTCCAATATTGCGTCTCCGTCCTCCGATCTCTCTCTCTCTCCTGCATCCAGTATTGCGTCTCCGTCCTCCGCCCCCCCCCTCTCTCGTGCATCCGATATTGCGTCTCCGTCCTCCGCCTCTCTCTCTCTCTCTCTCTCTCTCTCATTGCTTCATTACTTTTTAGCCCTATTTATCATCCACGCCCAGCATCCTCCCCTCTCGCTCTCTCTCTCTCTCTCTCTCTCTCTCTCTCTCTGACGTATTTCTCCACACTAGCCAGATCATCTCCACAATGTTTCGCTCACAAACCACGGGCAGCGTAGTAGTGCATTAACAGTTGACTCGTTTCATTACAGTTTGTTCACTGGGTTTCGTTATGTTTGGTTCGGTGGGTAATTGTGCGGGAGTGATATAACTTGGTGTGTTCGTAAAGTTTCGTGTGGTTTCGTAATGGTTCGTTCGCTTAATGATGTGGGTAAGAGTGCAAGAACGATTCCTTAATTTTTGTTCATATTTCATAATATTTCGTAGTCCTGGTATAAGGTAGGGTTCATATAGATTCGTTCAGTATATTTGGCTATAGTTCTCAGTTGATTATGTAAGGATACGTTTCACTTATATTCGTTCACTAGCTTTCAGAATTTTTAGTTCGGTAGGGGGATAGGGGTACGTTAAAATTCGTTCAGTTTCAAAATGGTTCGTCTTGTAGGTAGCAGGTAAGAGTAGCAAGTTTTTCATTAATATTCGTTCAGTATGGAGTTTCGTAATGGTTAGTTTGGTAAGGAATTGTTTCAAAAGAGTTAATTTAATTTCGTTCATTATAATTGGCAGTAAAAAGCAAGGTAATTGAATAAGCGGGTGCAGGGGTGTTTCATTTTGTTTCGTTCCAGTGTATGGTAGGTTTCAGTGAGTTTCGTTCTTTATAATGTCCGTAAGGGTTATTATTGTTATGGAATTTTAGTTTCAAAAGTAGGTTCCGTTAAGATTAGTTCACAAGGTTTCATTAATATTCGTATAGTTTGTTTCATAATGTTTCGTTAGGTAATTGGGTGGGTGGCATAAGGTGAGGTTCATAAAGATTCGTTCAGGTTTTATTCGTGTTCAGTATAAGGGTTCTAATTCGTTCAGTAATGGGGTTTGTTCAATAAGATTCGTTCGTAATTGAGGTTCGTTCATTGTGGTTAAAATTTCGTTCAGTTTGAAGGGTTTGTCCGTAAATATTCGTTCAGTTTAAGGGTTTGTCCGTAAATTGAGTTTTCGTAAATATTCGTTCAGTATAAGGGTTCGTAAAGATTCGTTCAGTATAAGGGATCGTTCATTATGGTTCGTTCATAAATTCGTTCAGTATGTTTCATTCTTAAAGATTTGTTCAGTGTAAGGGTTCATAAAGATTCGTTCAGAGTAAGGGTTCGTTTAAGATTCGTTCAGTATAAGGGTTTGTTCATAAAGATTCGTTCAGTATAAGGCTTCGTTGATAAAGATTCGTCCAGTATAAGGGTTCGTTCATTGAGATTCGTTCAGTATAAGGTTTTGTTCATAAAGTTTCGTTCAGTATAAGGGTTCATTCATAAAAATTCGTTCAATGTAATGTTTCACAGGACAGTTGGATGGGTACAAGATTCAAGTATCGTTCAAGTATATTTCGTAATCTGTTGGTCCACCGTATGTTTCGTTTAGTTTCGTTCAGGATTAGATTTCATACTGATTCGTTTCCTAGGTAATGTGTAGAATATCAGTCTGACTCAGTAAGATTCGTTCGGTATGATATTTCGTGATGGTTCGATCATTAGGTAGATTATAAGGCGATAGACTAGGTTTCATTAGGTTTCGTTCAGTTTCAAGTTCCGTAATGTTCAGATATTAGGTCAGGTTGTGCTACTGGTATGGGGTTTGTTTCAGTAAGTTTCGGTCAGTATTTCACAGGTTATTCACTAAGCAACCTTGTCAATCGTAGGTTCATAAATATTCGTACAGTTTCACAGTGAATAGTTTGGTAAGGAAGAGAGTTGAATTTCGTTGTAAGCAAGTTCGTTAAATTTCGTAATGTTAGTGTGGGAGAGTTCGATGAATTTCGTAATAAGAGCGTGGGAGCGTTTCTCTCTCTCTCTCTCTCTCTCTACTTCGTTAGGTAATTTCTCTTCGTTAACCGCAATATTCCACCGTTAACCTCATTTTGCCATCGTTAACCATAATTTCCCTTCGTAATTTCCCCAAACACTGGTTCAGGAGGAAATTAACTATATTTCGTGTGGGTTAATCTGATAAGGTAATTGTACAGGTATGTGTGTGTGTGTGTGTGTGTGTGTGTGTGTGTGTGTGTGTGTTTTCGTTCAGTAAGCTTTTTTTTAGTATTTTTTTTTTGTGATTCGTTCATTATTATTTTTTTTTTAGTATAATTTTCCTTATTCGTTCAGTGAGTTTTTTGTTTTTGTGTTTAGATGTTTATTGTGGTTTATCTTGTGTTTAAATTTGATGTGTGTGTGTGTGTGTCTAAGGTGTTTCAAAATTGTTCAGTGATTTATTTGTATGGATCGTGTTTATTTGTTTATGTTATGAAGTTGGATAGGTGGGAGTGTATTGCGATTTTTGAATTGTTTGAAAATCGTCCACTTAATTATCTATCTATATCTATCCTGGAATTTGAGTGGAATATTTGTCTATCCATCTATTTGTCTGTCGTGGATTTTGAGTTATGGGGGTGGATTTTGATTTTGTGAAATTGGGTTAATTTTAGTCATCCAGAGAGTCCTTTAAGAAATTCGGTCAATGTGCTAATCAGCGTTGTCAGCTTCCGTTTTCATTATTATTATTATTATTATTACAACAACAACTACTACTACTACTACTACTACTACTGCTACTTCTACTACTACTATTTTACGCTATTGAAAAAAAAGGGAAGAATTTTGAGCTGATATATAATTCTTGTTAGGACCGGTTCCCCTTTATTATGTGTTATTTACAGTACGTGTTATTGCTACATTTACGTAACTCATTTTTTCGTTATTACATTTACGTGATTTTTTTTTTCTTGCTACATTTATGGGACTTTTTTCTTTCTTGCCACATTTATTTCGTTCTTGCTGCACTGACGTTATTTTTTGTTTAATTTTGGTTAAACTGTTGTAGAGATTTCGATTTCCGGCGGGGAGGGGGTTGCCTCCATAAAATTATTCAGCTCTAGACGGCTCTGAGGTTAGATGGAATATACTGTGTGTGTGTATATATATATCTATATGTCCATCAATCAGTCAGTTTCAGTCTGTTTATCTAACATACCTGTCTACTGCCCACTATAACTCAAGTGTCGATTGGTCAGTATCTGCCTATCTATTTGTATCTATCACACACACACACAACGACGTATGCAGCTAAATGGCTGGGTAATTTATAACCTTTGATAGCTTAGCAGTTATTAATCATGCACTGGTTAATGGGGGTAATTAGGGTGATCATTAACCCTTTCACTGCCACGCCGATCTTACCATTAATTCCTGACGCCAGACGGTTATTTCGGCCGAGTCATTGCCCTAACACCTGTTCCTTAGCGATTTATTTTATTTTATTTTATTTTTTTTAAGATTCGCATGCCTGCCTAGTAATTTTATTCATGTCCAAACACCTCTTCCTTAGCGATTTATTTTTATATATGGATGTCTAATAATTTATTCCTAGTTCAAATACTTGTTCCTTAGCGATTTATTTATTTCTAAATATAGATGTCGTAATTTATTCCTAGTCCAAACGCCTCTTCCTTAGCGATTTATTTTTTCTATATATGGATGTAATTTATTCGTAGTCCAAACGCCTCTTCCTTAGCGATTTATATTTATATATGGATGCCTGTCTAGTAATTTATTCCTGTTGACGCCAGACACTTTATGCAGCTGTCATTGCCTTAACACCTTTTCCTTAGTGATTTATTTGTAGATATGAGTGGGCAATAATTATTCGTTAACTGTGTGTGAAGTGAGGCGGTATTAGAAAAATTTACTTAACACAGAAGATAGTAAAGTGGAATAAGCAAAATAAATCGCATAGGAAAAGGTGTTACGGACCATAGCTATAAAGAAATACAGGGTTGTCCATAAATAACGCCTCGTGTGTTGCAAGGAGGGCTGTCAGTACTATACCTCCAGCATTTATTTTTTTTCCCTCCTGCTACCTCACAAGCGCCCACACCTGCAAACTGAGCCATTCTCGCAACACGCAAGACAGTGCCAGGTGACTTTAGGAGTGAATAGTGGAGGGGTTGAAGCCAATATATAACTCGTTCGAAAAATCCCTCCCGAGCTGAGTAAATCGTCTGAAGGTAGGAATATAATAATGATAATAATAATAATAAATTACAATAACGGTGATGATATGGATAATAATGATATGCATAATATAAAAAATAATGATATGGATAATAAAAATAATGATAATAGTAGTAGTAATAATAATGATAATAATAATAATATAATAATAATAATGGTAATAATAATAATATAATAATAATAATGGTAATAATAATAATATAATGGTGATAATAATAATAATGGTGACGATGATTAGTGTAATAATAGTAATGGTGAATAATAATAATAATAATAATATGGATGACTATGAAATAATAATGATAATGTAATGTGTTGAAAATCGTATTAAATCGCAGCAATATACCGAGAGATTAGAACTAGCTTCCACGAATTTGCTAAAAAAAAAATAATGTTAAAGTAAAAAATAATAAACCATAAGTAATGGTTAATTCAGGTGTTAAATAAATAAATAAATAGAATAACTGTTTCAGGTGTTAAAATATCGTTAAAAGAGGTATCGTTGTTTAGGCGTTAAAAATCGTAGATGATAATAATAATAATAATAATAATAATTAAGTAATCATAGTCAAGATGGGAAGAATTGTAAAATAATAATAATAATAATAATAATAATAATAATAATAGACGAAAATCAATTGACTATCCAGATAATAGCTCATTTAATATACTTAAAGCCTATGTAGTAGTGGAAGAAGTAACAGTAGTAGTAGCAGCATAATAGTAGTGGACGTAGTAGTAATAGCAGCATTGTAGTAGTGGAGGTAATAATAATAATAATAATGGAGACGTATCAGCGTCCCCTAGTTTTTAAAAAAATATTCGTTGGTAAAATTTGTTCCTGTGGGAAGTATTCGATTTTTCAAGTTTAAAATATTGCCTTAGCGACCTTGTGCTATAGATTAGCGTTGTGTTTCATGTGTGTGTGTGTGTGTGTGTGTTTAATTTGCCATTATTTTATATGGATTAGCACTATATTGTGTGTGTTTGTGTGTGTGTGTGCCGAAGGTGTTTATAATTCTCTCTCTCTCTCTCTCTCTCTCTCTCTCTCTCTCTCTCTCTCTCTCTCAAAATGTTACTTAAGTGTTACAGTTTGGGATGCGGGTAGTATTAGGCAAGTTACTACAATTTAAGTAGAAGTGTGGTTTAACTTAAGAACATGCTAACCCTTAAGGGAAAATGTCTTGAGTTGGGAGCAAGGAAGACAGAGAGAGACAGAAATAGACAGAGACAGACAGATAGACAGGCAGATAGACACAGTGACAGACAGAAAGACAGGCATAAACAGACAGACAGGCAGATAGACACAATGACAGACATATAGACAGGCATAAACAGACACAGACAGGCAGATAGACAGGCATAAACAGACACAGACAGGCAGATAGACACAAAGACAGACAGATAGACGGTCAGGAAGGCAGACACAGGCACAGACAGACAAGCAGACAGACATAAAGCCAAAGAGACAGACAGAGAAATAGGCACAGAGACAAGCAGACAGGCAAACTCTATGTTGATATTAACAAGAGGATAAAAATGGGTACTTCGAAAAATAAATCGCTAAGGAAGAGGTGTTAGGGAGCTCCTTACAAGACGAGAATACAGGTCAGACTATGTGAGGTCAGATGGGGTCAACAGGGAAGAAATTGAGTCGAATGAGATGAGGGAGATGGACAAAGATAACGTGAGAGAGTAAAGGAACTGTCTCCCTGTGTCTGTATTTCCTGCTTCCTATGACCTCCAGTCTTTCAAACGCAGTGTGTCCAGGCATCTCGAAATGAATGGATCTTGAATTTGGCTCTCTCTTGTATTTTGTTTTTCTCTTGGAAGGAACAGTTTTGCCGGCTCATGGCCTTTGGTTCCTTCTTCTTCACATTAAAAAAGGAGGGTTGAATGTAAGGATTGATGCATGAACGTTGCTTAGTAGGGGAGAAAGGGATGAGGACATGCAGGGAAAGGCGCTGAAATGGGGCAAATAGGTAGTAAATAAGCTGAAATGGGGAAATGGGAGGTAGTAAATAAGCTGAAATGGGAGGTAGTAAATAAGCTGAAATAGGTAGTAAATAAGCTGAAATGGGGGAAATGGGAGGTAGTAAATAAGCTGAAATGGGGAAGTGGGAGGTAGTAAATAAGCTGAAATGGGGAAATGGGAGGTAGTAAATAAGCTGAAATGGGGAAATGGGAGGTAGTAAATAAGCTGAAATGGGGAAATGGGAGGTAGTAAATAAGCTGAAATGGGGAAATGGGAGGTAGTAAATAAGCTGAAATGGGGAAATGGGAGGTAGTAAATAAGCTGAAATGGGGAAATGGGAGGTAGT
>NC_137010.1:1373600-1381100 GCF_032717465.1 Coenobita brevimanus
GGAGGGTGGAATTAGTCAGTGCCTGTTTATATGGATATGTGTGTGTGTATAATATGTATATGTGTGTGTGTGTGTGTTGGACCAGTTCTTGTATATTATTATTATTATTATTATTATTATTATTGTTTCTTAGTCTTCATTTACCGCCATCACTACTACTAGTACTGTTGTTATTATTACTGGTGTTCCTACCACTCCTTTTATTATTATTATTATTATTATTATTATTATTATTATTAGATCGGTTACGTAACGAACACAATCCATTTGTTACAAATTTTTTCATATATGTAAAACAACCAATATATTTTTTTTTTTAACCTGGCAAAGATCCCTAACCCCATTTGGTTCAGTGGGTAGCCAGGTGTAGTCAGAGGGGAGGCTCGATTTGACTAGTAACCAAGGAGACTCATTCTTACCGCATAAATGTGTCAGTCCAGACGTAATATTTAAGTTTGCATTTTATCTCAGTTTCGTCATAAAAAGGCAAATGGCAACTCTGAAGGTGGCCAGTTTTCCCATTGTAATTGTGGCCAACTGACATTTTGGTTTTGGCGGGGGAATTTTGTGTGTGTGTGTGTGTGTGTGTGTGTGTGTGTGTGTGTGTGTGAGAGAGAGAGAGAGAGAGAGAGAGGAAGGGTCAAGAATGATGAGGAAAAGGCGAAATAGGAGAGGAGGAAGGAGGAAGGAAGGAGGGAGAGAAGTGGAGGGAGGGGTCAAGGAGAGGGAAAGAGGGAGGGAGAGATGTAGAAGGGATGGAGGGGGAGAGAAGTGGAGGGAATGGAGGGGGAGAGAAGTGGAATAAGGAATGGAGGAGAGGAAGGAAGGGAGGAAGAGAAGTGGAAGGAAGAAGGTAGGAAGGTAAAGGATGGAGGTGAAGGGGAGGGAGGGGAGAGAATAGAGGGAGAGAGTGAGGGAGGGGTCGGAACAGCGGTATTCAAGGCCAACCGCTCAAGTGCTCTGTTCTCAAGCCCTCAAGCGGAGACTCTGTGAATATCTCTTCCTTACCTTCAGCTCAAGCGCATGTTTGTTTCTTTGCCCTTGCTAGTGACACGATTTTGATCAAGTCTCTCTCTCTCTCTCTCTCTCTCTCTCTCTCTCTCTCTCTCTCTCTCTCTCTCTCTCTCCATATATTTCAACACCACTGCAGGCAATGTTTTCTTTATATATATATGTCTATCTATCCACCTATCTATCTATCTAGCTCAGGGCCTTCAGTACAAGCAGTTTTATCTTCGTTTTTGTGTTAATATGACCAGACCATTTTTTTTGGGGGGGGGCTTTTTTCAAATTTAACACATTCAGTTGATTTTTTTAACTTGTAAGTAAAAGTAGGAAATGTAACGAAAACACTAGTGCATTTATAGTTATATATATAGTGAGTAAAAATATATTGAGTATTATTTAGGAAAGTTTATTAATATATGTTAAAAAAAAATAGTGCTTACATGAATTTTGAACTCAAGGACCGTTATAATCCGTTACGTTTGAAATATCGATTTTTTTTTTATAACGCACTCCGTCTCGCGTCTATAAATTTCAAAGTGAGTGATGGTTAGTAATTCGTTATGTTTTGAATATAGTTTTATCTCGTTCTTGCTTACATAAATTCTGAAATGATTGGACGGTTAATAATCCGTTACGTTTGAATTATTGCTTCGGTGCCTTATTCTTTCTGAAAGCGTACTCTTTTATTCTGATACTTTTCCTCGCTCCGTTTCAAAGGGAGAAAAGAGACTGGGATGTTGAGAAAGATGATGATAATAATGATAATGAGAATTAGTGGTTTGAATTTTTAAATGAGGCCGTTAATAATCCGTTACTTTTGAAATATTGTTTTTGTGTCCCCTTCAAAAACTACACTAATTAACAACGACAGTAATAATAATAATAATAATAGTAATAAATAAGGTGAAAGGAGTAAAGTCGCGTCTACTATACGCATTTCACTATAACTTGGTCCAGATTTTCGTCCTTTTGCAGCTTCCTTCACGTGGGTCATTGACAGAAAGACAGTACTAAGGCTGCACATCTTTTCATAGCACTTCTTCGTGACTAGCGCCATCTTGTGTTAATATCCTGCTAGAACTCGAAATTCACGATGGAGGGAAGGCAATTTTAGGCCAAGTTAGAGTAAAAAGAGTATAGTTTTTCCTTTTCCGTTACACACTAAAAATTCAAAATGGAGAGATGGCAATTTGAGGCCAAGTTAGGGTAAAAGAAGCTAGTTTATTTTTTACTAGAATAAATTAATTACTGCTAAAACTCTGCATCCTTTCCATAGCACTTCTTCGTGACTATAACCATATTTTCAGTTACTCCATTGCCACAACTAAAAAATTCATTTTTTTTTTTACTAGTGAATATATGAGTTACTGATAAAGAGGCTGGGAGATAAGGAAAGAATTCTTATCGTAGGGGTAACTGTGGTATTCATTATTATTATTATTATTATTATTATTATTATTACCTTATTATTGTTATTGCTTTTATTATTACTACTATTACTATTATTATTATTATTATTATTATTATTATTACTGCTACTACTACTATCACTGTGATTATTACTATTATTATTATTATTATTATTATTTTGATTTTAATTTAACTAAGTGGATTATGGGAGCCTCTTGGTTGAAAATGGTACTCATTCTCGTCGGTTAACTCCTTAACACTTCTTCCGTAGCGATTTATTTTTGGATATGGTTGGCTAATATAAGTTTGTACCTTATAATTGTGATGTTAGAATGATAGAAGGGAGCTGGGTGTAATAAAATAAAATCGCTTATGAAGAGGTGTTAGGGAGTCCCCTTTCCCATAGGGCCAATGAGTGTTGATGTGAGAATGAGAGGGAGAGCGATAATGAGGTGGAAAGGTAGGATGTTAGGGAGCGAGGGATGCTGTGCTCTCTCTCTCTCTCTCTCTCTCTCTCTCTCTCTCTCTCTCTCTCTCTCTCTCAAGCGTCTGATTATATATATCGAATTACCTTGCTTGTTGTATCAGAGAGAGAGAGAGAGAGAGAAGGGTGGGGTTGAGTGTGAGGGTGGGGAGGGTGTGGTTAGATGGAGGATTAAGTGAGAGAGAGAGAGAGAGAGAGAGAGAGAGAGAGAGGGCGGGGTTGAGTGTGAGGGTGTGGTTAGATGGAGCATAAAGTGAGAGAGAGAGAGAGAGAGAGAGGGTGGAGTGAGAAGGTAAAAACGAGAGAGGGAAGGGCGGGGTTAGAGAGAGAGAGAAATGAGGTGAGAGAGAGAAATAAGGTGAGAAAGAGAGAGAGAGAGAGAGAGAGAGAGAGAGAGAGAGGAATAAACAAAGAAACCAATATATGGAAGAGAGCAGAAATTTAGAGAGAGAGAGAGAGAGCATTAATGAAGAAAAATGAGAGAAGGAAAGGAGAGCAAAGAGAGGTGAGGTAGAGAGAAAGAGAGGGGGGGTGGGGAGGAGGGGGTGAGGAAGTTATCAGTGTTACCAACCTTACCTGTATTCTCTCTCTCTCTCTCTCTCTCTCTCTCTCTCTCTCATCTGTTAGTGTTTTGCTGGGCTGCAGGATGTTTTTTCTCGTCCCCCCCCCTCTCTCTCTCTCTCTCTCTCTCTCTCTCTTTCTCCCGTTGGATCATGGTTTCTTTTATTCTCTCTCTCTCTCGGATCATGGTTTCTTATTCTCTCTCTCTCTCTCTCTCTCTCTCTCTCTCTCTCGTTGGATCATGGTTTCGTATTCTCTCTCTCTCTCTCTCTCTGTCTCTCTCTCTCTGTCTCTCTCTCTCTCTCTCTCTCTCTCTCTCTCTCTCTCTCGTTGGATCATGGTTTCGTATTCTCTCTCTCTCTCTCTCTCTCTCTCTCTCTCTCTCTCTCTCTCCGTGTTCATCTGTTACTATTTATGCAGTTGCTTGATTTGCAATCCCTTCTGCCCTCCCTCCTCTCTGTCTGTCTGTCTGTCTCTGTCTCTCTCTCTCTGTCTCTGTCTCTGTCTCTCTCTCTCTGAACCATCCGTTACCGGTTCGTGCACTTGCCCTTTCAAATTCTTGCGCCCATTTTCTTTTTCGTTCGTTCGTTCCCGCTGGATTTCGTTCCCCTATTCATCTGTCGTTTTCGTTGTTTTCGTTTTGTTTATATTATTTTTTTTTTTTTAATATTTCGTATGACTCGCCAATCATTGCCACCACGTGAAGGCGTCGAGGGGTTGGAGGGGGAGTGGAGCCGAAGTTGCAATCCTTGTCACATCCCTGGATCGCAAGGTTATATTTTCTGTTTTTATTCTGGCTATCCGGATGATTTTGATGAATTTCTCTCTCTCTCTCTCTCTCTCTCTCTCTCTCTCTCTCTCTCTCCAGACGATTTTATTCAGTTCAAAGCAGTGTCCAGTGTGTGTGTGTGTTTCTGTGTGCGTGTGTGTGTGTGTGAATTTTCCCTTACCACCCAGCAACGGGGCCCCATCACACACACACACACACACACACACACACATGCAGATCAATAAATGCTTCAGTTTTTCTTATACAGCCTTTTCTACGCAGCTGTATACCTGTGTTTGTTTGTCTTGTTTGTTTGTTTGTTTGAAATCTAGGGTCGGTCGATTAAGGAGGGTCCCTAACACCTCCTCCTTAGCGATTTATTTTTAGATATGGCTGGTTATCTTTTTTTTTTTTTTAATCTTTTTTATGCTTAGGTGTTGATATTGGAAGAATTTTTTGTAACAGGACACCAAATTAGAGTTACAAAATAAATCGCTTAGGAAAAAGTGTTAGGGTACGGACCTCTCAGCTGAATAAAATCATCTGGCTGAAGAAACTAGAGTTGTGCCCACCGTGAGAAGGGGATTGGATATTTTCATTTATTTTCATTTTCTTCCTTCGCCTCCTCCTCCTTTTCTTTTTTCTTTCTTTTCTCCTCCTCCTCCTCCTCTTCTTCCTCCTCCTCCTCTTCTTCTTCCTCCTCCTCCTTCTCCTCCTCCTCCTCATCATCATCATCATCATCATCATCTTTTTCTTCTTCTTCTATACTACTATTACTGCTACTATTCCTCTCTCTCTCTCTCATTTTCCAAAACCGAGAGAGTATGCATATCTACCCATATATAATTTTTCCTCAGTTCTACGTTAGGGAGGCGAGTGACGGATACCTTAAGTGTGAAGAGATGGACGCCGAATATCACACTATCTTTTGCGCCGTACTGTACACGTTTTGGCAATATCGTGCCGTACTGCTCACGTTTTGGCGTTATTGTGCCGTACTGTACACGTTTTTTGGCGATATCGTGCCGTACTGTTCGCGTTTTTTGCCGATATCGTGCCGTACTGTACACGTTTTTGGCGATATCGTGCCGTATTGCTCACGTTTTTGGCGATATCGTGCTGTACTGTACACGTTTTGGCGATATCGTGCCGTACTGTACACGTTTTTGGCGATATCGTGCCGTATTGCTCACGTTTTTGGCGATATCGTGCTGTACTGTACACGTTTTGGCGATATCGTGCCGTACTGTACACGTTTTGGCAATATCGTGCCGTACTGTACACGTTTTGGCGATATCGTGCCGTACTGTACACGTTTTTGGCGATATCGTGTGGTACTTCTCACGTTTTGGCGATATCGTGCTGTACTGTTCGCGTTTTTTGGCGATATCGTGCCGTACTGTACACGTTTTGGCGATATCGTGCCCGTATTGTTCACGTTTTTGGCGATATTGTGGCGTGCAACTTGCGATTTTGGCCTTCCTGCGTGTTCTGTTTGCGTTATTGTCATGGTAGTGGCTCTTTGTTCATTTTGTTCCGTGTTGCACTCAAGATTGCATGCTGTTCAGTGCTTAAAATCCTTCAATGCGAGTTTATTCTTTTTCCGTTCTTGTTGTTCCGCATCTTCCTTTCTTTCTTCTCTGTTTTGTCTTTCTCTTCTTTTTCTTTATTCTCTTTCTTTTTATGTTCTTTCTCCTTTCTCTTCTCTTCCACCTTCTCCTCCTCCGTTGCTGTTTGCTTCCCTTTGTATTCCTTTGTATTCCTCCTCTTTATTATTATTATTATTATTATTATTATTATTACTATTATTATTATTATTACTATTATTATTATTATTATTATTATTATTTTTGGATATGGCTAGTTAGTATCCTTTTGTACGTTATGCAGAGTATGACGATATGGAAAGGATTTATGCAACAGGTGTAATAAGCAAAGTAAATCGTTCAGGAAAAGGCATTAGGGAGCTTCGTAACCATCCAGGCTTACTCAACGGGTAACTTTAGCGATGATGCCCCCTTAACGCCCACATATAGGTGTAACTCTAGATTTATTTATTTGGAGAATGAGAGACTGACCAGGAGAGTGTGTGGCTAAGGTGGAAGGGGAGGGGGTGAAGAGGTTTATGGTATGAGGGGTGAATGAGAGACTGAATAGGAGAGAGAGAGAGAGAGGAGAGAGAGAGAGAGAGAGAGAGAGAGAGAGAGAGAGAGAGAGGGAGAGGAAAGGGGAGGGGGAGAGGGAAGGAAGGGATGAAGTTATGAGAGACTAACTAGGAGAGTGATCGAGGGAGGGATGGGGTGGAGAGGTATATGAGGGAGGGTGAGTTGGAGAAGGGCAGTTTGATGGCGAAGGACAAGGTGACATGGAGACGGTTTGTTTGTGGCCACCCCTTCCGGGATTAAGGCGAGTGGAGATAGATAGAATGATAGATAGAACTTTACTTCCTGCAGACATTGACCACGTTGGCTATTATTATTATTATTATTATTATTATCTTATTATCATATTATTATTAGTATTGTTATTATTATTATTATTGGAAATTTTCGTAACGCCTTGATGTGAGGTCAGGCCAGGTCAGCACACACACACACACACACACACACTTGCCCGCATGTGCAAGCAAGATGTCGAAATATGTTCAGATTCTCTCTCTCTCTCTCTCTCTCTCTCTCTCTCTCTCTCTCTCTCACACACACACACACACACACACACACACACACACTTGCCTGTATGTGCAAGCAAGATGTCGAAATATGTCCAGATTCTCTCTCTCTCTCTCTCTCTCTCTCTCTCTCTCTCTCACGAGCAGGGTGAGATTTGGATCGTTGGAGTGAGAAAATAACTCTGCTTGCATTATTTAGGTCAGATGGAGAAGGGGAGTGAGCTGAGAATGGCGCTTTGTTTGAGTGAGATTAGCGATTGAGCCCAGTGAGATTAGTGTTTGTGTGAGTGACAGAGAAGTGAGCATAATGTTTTCTCAGATTAGTAAGTATAGCACTTTGGGTGAGATTAGTGATTGAGCCCAGTGAGATCAATGTGCGGATGACGATTTGTAGTGAGGATTAGCATCATATGAGAAAAGTTGAGGATTTTGTGAGCTCAGTTAAAGTTGGGTAATCCTAGAAGTGAGATTAGGTGAGCTTAGCAGTGAGATTAGGTGAGATCCATAGAGCTGGGTGATCCTAGAAGTGAGATTAGGTGAGCTTAGCAGTGAGATTAGGTGAGATGGATAAAATTGAGTAATCCTAGAAGTGAGATTAGG
>NC_137010.1:1383600-1443600 GCF_032717465.1 Coenobita brevimanus
ACGAGGTCATAGAATTTGACCTCAGGGACATAGGACTAAATAGGAAGGCTCCCAGAGATCAAGCAGCGTGGAGAGCCGCCATTAGGTGACTAAGGACTACTACTACTACTACTACTACTACTACTATTAGTAGTAGCAATATTATTATTAGTATTATTATACTATTACTACTACTACTACTACTACTAAAACAAAACAATCGCCCAGTAACAAGTAAAAAAGACAAAAGACTATGGTATGTCTTGAGTGAATGAATAATGAGTTAATGATTCCGTAATGCATCGGTCAGGTCCGTGTTGCTGAGTGAACGAAATGGTGCGTAATGTTTCGGGTCACGCGGGTCATTTAGTACAGGAGAGAGAGAGAGAGGAACGGGATTTTTGTAGGAAGCTGTACATTATAACCTCTCTCTCTCTCTCTCTCTCTCTAATACTGGACTGACAAGATTATTATTATAGTCAAGTGAACGAAAGGTACCATAATATTTCCTTCTATGTAATACTGGTGGGAAGTGAGCGGAGAATTCCGTAACATTTCGCCTTATTTAGTTTGAAATACAGGATAGAGGCGGACGAAAAATTCTAGGAAATTCCACAGTACTTCAGATCAATAACAAATAACGAGGTAAAAAAATCTGAATGATATATTCCGTATTCTTGCACTCAAGTCAAACGTGAAGGGGATGGTGAGCGAAACTTTACGTACCCTATAGCCGTAGCGGCGACAAGTGTTTCCATAATTCTTCGCCGCTGTGCCATGATGCTTCACCTCTTGATCATGAAGGTTAAATATGAAGATGTGAGCGAAACTTAACGTACCATATACCCAATAGTAAAGCCAGTGACCGATACTTCCCACAATTCTTCGTCTGTTGATCATGTAATTTGAAAGATAAAGGGACCGAAACTTCCCATATATATTCGACTCTTTCCCATAATTCTTCGTCTCGCACTTAACCTGATCATGCAATTGAAATATAAAGGGACCGAAATTTCCCATATATATTCGTCTCTTTCCCATAATTCTTCGTCTCGCACTTAACCTGATCATGCAGTTGACAAGTGAAGGGAGCGGTGGTGAGCGAAATTTTACGTACTTTTACCAGTGAGCGATATTTCCCATAATTCTTCGGCCTTGTTTGTGTATGTGTTTGTTAGCTGTAAACATCGTTCGGCCACAGCTAATGTTGTAGCTAATGTGTTTATTTTCTTAGTGTTTATTGCTGTGCTTAACGAAGAAGGAAGTGTTTGCGTCGATTTGATGTGTGTGTGTGTGTGTGTGTGTGTGTGTGTGTGTGTGTGCTCTCTTTCTCTCTAACACTTCATTTTTGTGCCCATTCCTTTCTTCATTTCATTTCAAAAGGTACAATTGTTTTGGAAAGATGTACCCTTCTCTCTCTCTCTCTCTCTCTCTCTCTCTCTCTCTCTCTTTATCTGTCTGTCAACCTTTTCCTTGATCTTTCTCTTTATCTCACCACTTTTTCCTGTTTCACCTTATCTCTATCCAACTTCTCTCTCTCTCTCTCTCTCTCTCTCTCTCTCTCTCTCTCTATGATATTGTTAAGCGTGTAATATTCCTTTAATTCGGTAAGAAGTATTTGGCAGGAAGGAGGGGGAGGAGGGGTGTGTGGGATCAATACTCTCTCTCTCTCTCTCTCTCTCTCTTACCTCCACCATTTTTTGTCTAGTTACCTCTTCCTCTTGTTCCTTTGTTTTTCTTGATTTTACATTCTCTCTCTCTCTCTCTCTCTCTCTCTACTTCCATTAAGACACCTGATTCTTATAAATTCCAGGTATTGAGAGTTAGAGAGAGAGAGAGAGAGAGAGAGAAAGTGGAGGACGTGTGTGTGTGTGTGTGTGTGTGTGTGTGTTCATCATCATGGAACGTTCACCATTCACTCACCAAAAACAGGGGCATCTTCAAGTTACTGCACTGAGTATAAGGTGTGGTGATGGATGTAGTAGTGTGTGGTGTGGATATGGATGTGGCAGTGTGTGGTGTGGTGATGGGTGTGGCAGTGCGATGTGATGATGTACGTGGCAGTGTGGTGTGGTGATGGGTGTGGCAGTGCGATGTGATGATGTACGTGGCAGTGTGGTGTGTGGTGATGGATGTGGCAGGGTGTGGTGTGGTGATGGATGTGGCAGGGTGTGGGGTGGTGATAGATGTGGCAGGGTGTGGTGATGGATGTGGCAGGGTGTGGTGATGGATGTGGCAAGGTGACTTGATAGATTAGAGATGCATTTAAGTAGGTAGAAGGAAGGAAGGTAGGTAGGTGGGTAGTTTGGTATGTAGTAAGGTAGGTAAGTAGGTAGGTAGGTCTATAGGTAGGAAGGAAGGAGGGTAGGTAGGTAGGTAGGTAGGTTAGGTTAGGTTTGGGTAGGACAGGCAAATTGTTAGGTTAATTTTGGTATGACAACGATAGAATACGTAGTAGTTGTAGTAATAGTAGTAGCAGCAGTAGTGGTGGTGGTGTAGTAATAGTTATAGCAGTAGTAGCGATGGTTGTGTTGGTGGTGGTGTTACAAAAGCGAGATATGGCAAGCTTAACAGTAGCAGGAATATTAATGATAAGGCGATTTGGCACTGATAAGCGTACTGTGAGAAATGGAGAGAGAGAGAGAGAGAGAGAGAGAGAGAGAGTTTTCAGCAATATCCCTTTCACTTTAACTAGGCGTAAAATTGCCATCGCCGTCTTGGGTGTTGAGCTAAATCATCGTCTAATAAGCAAGAGATTAACACTAGAATATGATGCTAGTCACGAAGAAATGCAAACGTCAGACCACCAAATTGTCTCATTCTGCCACTGGACTACGAGTTAAGATGCAAAAGGACTAATGTCTTAGGTTCATGAAAATGAATGATGCTAGTCACGAAGAAGTGTAATTGAACGAAGATCCAGAGTATTGTCTTATTCTGAACTGCGAGAATTATTACCTCCGCCAAGGAGGTTGTTTTACTCCTCGTTGGTTTGTTTGTCTGTTGGAAGTACTCGAAAAGTTATGAACAGATTTTGATGAAATTTTGTGGAAGGATGGTCCATGGGCCAAGGAAGGAATTATTAAATTTTGGGGCGGATGCGGATCCGGATCTCGAGTATCCCGCACAATATCTCTAAAAGTTCTCAATGAATTTTAATGAAATTTTGTGGAAAGGTGGGCCATGGACCAAGAAAGAATTTTGTGCGGATCCGGATTCTTTTTAATGGCATTGGCGGAGGTATGCGCTCCCTGACGCTTTCTAGTTACTATTATTATTAAGCAGTAGTAATGTAGTACTACTAATAGTTGTGTAGTACTAGTAATAGTAGTGTAGTGCTTGTAGTAGTAGTAATAGTAGTAATGGGAGGGAGGAGGAGGAGGAGCAGTAGAAGTTGCAAAAGGACGAAAATCTCTAAATGAAACTTAATAACCAGTACTTATCACTGTGTAAATTTGACTCACTGCCATCACGGTGACATCACTTAGGCATTCCTTATCTCTTTTTATCAGTCAGCTGTTCGTATTATCACTTGTAAAAAGATAGGAGAGATAGGAATGTTAGATCGTATGTGTGGTAGCGCTAGTAGTAGTAGTAGTAGTAATAGCAGTAGTGATGTTCTGCATTTTTCTGGCACTGGTTAACAGTTTAATTGACTTTATAATAAGATTAGTTTACCTTAATTAGGGATAGGGATAAAGAGTTCAATTACACACACACACACACACACACACACACACACACACACACATGGCCCCAGTTAACTAATAAATGACAATGGTGGTATACGGGAAGCCGATGGGTCGCTTGGCTAGTTACCTGGTTATTGGTAATTTGGGGAGATGAAGAGATAAGAAGAGAAATGTTACTAATTAAATCTGAAATGTGTTGAGATACATAAGGATACATAATTGGAGTGGTTTAAAAAAATATATGAGCCAGGTAGTACTGTTTCAAACACATGGAACTGAAACACTGTCGTCGCCCAGGTACCCAAAGACTGCACCATGTTTTAGTGGGTGAGTGGATGCATTCTTATGTCCCTCTCACCCACTGCCACTACTCCTACTCATCCCACCGTAACTCGTCAGACAGAAATGACCAGATATTCGTGGGCGTGGGGTTAAGACGCTGCTTCAGTTTCATGTGCTTGTGGCCGTTCATGATTGGTATAGAGATGTGGTGATATATAAAAAGACATGTTCATTGTTGTGGTGTTCCTCGTGGTTGACGGTGTGTGTGCTTGTGTTGCAGGTGAGTGATGGAGTATGCGGCGATGCTGGGGTCGCCGGGGCTGGTGTCGGGGATGAAGGAGCTGCTGAGTGACCCTGACAGAGCCGTGGTCAAACGAACCATCCGGGTCTTCACCAACGTGTACCGCCACGCCCTGCAACTGCTGAGTACTGGCCATCTGGATGAGGCCACACTCACTGCCGCCTGGCCAGCTGTGTCCAGCGTGGCCGATCACTTGTTAGGAATGTTGTCAAAGTCTGATAATGAAGGTGTGATAGTGCATGTGGTGAGGTTCCTGGAGGCGGCTGTGATGGCACACTTGGTGGCAGACCAATCTCGCTGCGCCGCCCTGGCCAAGACCGGCCCACACATCATCAGCCGTGGTGTGGAGGCGCTCACCACTCTGGTCACTACACCGTACGTAGGTGGATCGGCATATCTGGTGGCAGTGCGGTCACTGATCACAGTTACCTGCTACAAGCCAGACCTGTGGACATCTGTAACAGACCTACTGGAGCAGCAGATCCAGACACCACCCCCCACACTGTTTGACCACAATGTGCGGTCTCTACATAAGACGCTGCAACGCAATCTGTTCCGCCTGCTGCGTCGTGCCAACACTTCCGTCCTGCGCAGTCAGCTCATAGAGATGATGGTAACGGTGGGAGTGCCACGCCGCATGTTGTCGCAGTGGGCACCACCGCAGGAACCACGCAAACGACCTCCACAGGCCTCGGAGGATGACATCACGGGTCGTGGTACCCCTCCTGAGAAGCGCTTGCGCACGGACCCAGACACCGTAACACCCCAGATCAATAAATCACCCCCAAGAGATCCACGTGACCCAAGAATTCCCAGAGATCCAAGAGACCCAAGGAGTGAGGCTCGGAACCCCAAGTTGGCAAGAGATCCCAGAGACCCCCGGGACCCTCGCGATCCCCGCAATCCCAGGGACCCACGAACCCCTCGTCATAGCCCACCCCTGGAGACTGGTGATAAGGTGGTGGACTCTCCTACGTTGGTGCCAGCTCCTAGGTCGCCCCCTGATGAGGACTTACACAAGGACAACGGCGGCAAACCCAACCACCTAGAGTTCCTGCAGCGTGTCATCAGAAGCAAGAGGGCAGCCGCGTCACCAGAATACCTCTCCTCCTGCTCACACAAGGAACGCCTGTTGTATGACCATCTGGACCATCCGCGTGTGGTGTCGTTAGTGCTGGTGTGCTTGGATACAACTCCAGACACCCCTCCTGACGAGCTGCTGAAGCAACTAGGCCGAGGTGGTGACATCACTGGAGTACGAGAGCTGTTGACCAGACTCCTTGCACCTCATGTCGAGGAGGAATTCATCACCAGCCTTAGTCCTGCTCCACCTTTATCACCTGCACCCACCCCCTCACCCATACCCACACCCCCACCCTCTGTCCGCGTCCCTTCTCCCCCCTCACCACCTTCTTCCAGTCGCTCAACGCCCTCCATCCCTGCCTCCCTCTCACTCTCAGACATTGACCTCAGACAAATTGTTGATGATGTTGATCTCAGGCAACCAGATGTTGACCTTAGACACATTCTTGAACAAGGGTTCCACACTACTGGGGATATTGACTTGCGCACTTCACAGTCCCTGCTTGACACCCATTCCAATGACTCTCCCCCTCCCCTTCCCAGTAAGCCTGCTGACACCAAAATCTCATCTGACCCTAGAAAACTGAACAGCACAATTGAAAATAAATTGGCTGAGCTGGAAGCCAAGTTAAAAGCCAGGGAGAGCATCTTAAGTGAACATTTAGACCTGAGAACCGACCGTGACCCCAGGAAGGAGCGAGTGGACCACAGAACCACTCAGATCACTACCAGCACCCGAATGGACCCCAGAATTGCCATGAAGCGACCCCCAGTGGAGAACCAAAGTGACATGCGGTCCAATACCCTTGACCCTAGAATCACCCAACAGCCCTTCAATGATTCTGGACTACCACAGAACCAGATGATGATGGGAAATGGTGGGAATCAGGGGCCAAACAACACCTTCACTCAGGGCATTGGGCCAGGTTGTATGCCAGAGTTTAATCAGGGACCCACTCAGAACTTCAATCAGGGACCTAATCCTAATTTCAATCAGGGACCAGGTCCTAACTTCAATCAGGGACCTAATCCTAACTTTAATCAGGGACCTAATCCTAACTTTAATCAGGGACCCAATCCCAGCTTCAATCAGGGACCAAATCAGAACTTCAGTCAGGGACCCAATAATTTCAATCAGGGACCTAACCAGGGCTTTAATCAGGGCCCTCCCAATCAGGGCTGTGGCCCAAACTTCAATCCAGGAGGCAATGTGAACTTCAATGGAGGCTTTGGGCCGCAGCAGAATTTCATGGGGAATCCAAACTTCATGGGCAACCCTCAGCCACCGTCACAGAATTTCATGGAGAACGTCAACAACATTCTTGCCAATTTCGACATGCCACCATTCGGAAACGGTGGGCGGCAGGACCCCAGGATGTTGAACGGGCCCCCAGGATGCTCGGGTCCGCCTCCGCCACACCAGATGGGGAATGGGGGCAACATGTGTGACTCCGGTTTCATGGGTCCCCGGCCGCCCATGTTCAACGCCAGGTCGATGGGCCCTGGGCCCTGGCAGCCAAACATGCCCCCCCAGAACCGCATGGGGATGATGATGATGAATGGAGGGTCGATGTTCCCCCCACAGGCACCCCCCATGCACTTGTAGCCCAACAGATACCAACCCCCTCCCCCTCCCCCACCACCACCCCAGCCCCCCATGAATCATCCATTTGCCTTTCCCTACCCTCCCCCTCCTCCCCCTCCCCCACCTCCTCCACCACCACCGCCTTGAATCCTCTAGACTATTGTAGTCCCCCCTTGCCTTCTTTAGTCTATGTAATGTAGTTAAGTGCTCCCCTAGGCTGCCTCACCCACCAAAATGCCCTGGACTAGCCCATGCAACTCATTTCCTTGCTAAGCTATGTATAAAGGGCAGAACAAACTTGCCTACAATTTTTTGGGCAGTCTAGGCCTATTCATCCTCTGTAGGTTACATAAGCCTACCTAAACCAACCTACCTTAACCTGTACCGGCAGCTCAATGTTTACGGGCCAAATATTAGTCATAAGTAACTTTTTGTAGTATATTTTTCCACCGATACCTTAAATGAGGTGCTGATATTAACGTAAGGAACAGGTTAAAGGATCGACTGTTAGTGACCGATTCATTTCCAGTTGAAACTAGTGGCTGTAATAATCAGAATTAGAATTTTTTACTGTACCCTCTTTATGCTAACTTGGCCTAAAATGCCATATCTCCATCTTCAGTACTGAGAAGAAGGGATTAACACTTTGAATATGATGCTAGGCAAGATGAACTGCTATGGAAAGGATATACAGCCATAGTACTGTATCATCTTTTTTTGCCATGGATCTATGTGAAATAAACTACAGAAGGACAAAACTCTGGGTCAAGTTTAGGTAAAGGGAGTATAGTGTGCAATGAATCAGATTTGAGTGAATGTAACAGTTTCTATGCTCATTTAAATACTACACCCTTAACCAATGTGATTGAAATTAAAATGCTCTTTGGTGTCTTCCCTTTAGGTTATTGATATTTGTTCTATAATTTGTTACTAATTGTCGGTCAGATGTGAATGTCCTATTTTAAGTTATAGAAAAAGTGTGAATCTTGCTGTGAATATATACAGTCAACTACAGAAGTATCGTTTACCATAGACTCTGAAATTAGACAAACAGTGTTTCTCCAGATGTTTTGGTATGATATCGTATCGTTTATAAAGGCTCCAACATGTTTGCATGTATCGACCTTAGTCACCTAATGGCGGCTGTGTCGGTCTTGGTCACCTAATGGCGGCTGTGTCGGTCTTGGTCACTTAATGGTGGCTATCCACGCTGCTTAATCTCTGGCAGCCTCTGTATTCATTCTCTTATCCCTGAATTAAGTCTATGTAACAAAATAATTATGCTGACTCCACGTTATTTTAAACTGACAACAGAGAAACACTGATGGCTCTTACAACAGGACTCTCCAAAAATTCTGGATCATTCTTTCTGTATTTTGGAAAGGAACACAGCAAAAGTAATGATACTTTCCTTGTGTTGACTACTTGTGATAATTTATGTGCTAATGTACTTACATATTTTGTACTCTTTCAATATATGGTACCTGAAATATACATAGGATTTTTATAACCAGTTTGTCTATGGCAGTTTTGAATACCATAATTTTTGCTTCATGTGCAGTCTATAATTAGGAAATGTTTCCATGTAAATAAATTTTTGAATTGAAAAAAAGGTTTCTGTAACTTATGATATACCAGAATTAAGCTTTGACGACTCTCTTCAGTTTAACTTGGTCAGAATTTGCCATCGCTTCATCTTCAGTGCTTAGCTGTTGCAAGAGATATCACTTGAGTCTGTGGAAGTCCATACAGTGACTGTCAACAGCAAAACTTAGGCCTTTGAGGCACTAGCAGATTATTCACCCACTACCCTGGGTTACAGGGCCACTGAATTATCAGTTACCATGGTGCTACCCTTAGGTGTTACCCTGGGTTATTATTTTACCTGCACACACAAAAGGTCGATGGACATCTGAAGTTGAGAAGTCGCCTGCACCAGGATTCAAACCCTGGCACTAAAGGGCGCCAGCTTCATAGCTAGCAATGCTAACCATTTGGCCATCTCTGCAATAATGTGACTAAGTCATTGCTACAAGTCAAACTTTTCAGCATTTTCCATTAAATCTCAGCATTTAAAAAAAAAAAAAAAAAAAAAAAAAAAAAAAAAAAGCCAGTCATGCCTATTAGGCTGATTTGCCAGTTTCCAATTTAAAGTATCAAATGCAGTACCTATATATGAAAAATGTTGTTATATACTGGAACATGCACCGGCTTAAGAGGACTGTCTGTTTTGGGTTAGGAAGATGAAGACTTGTTTTATCCAATGCTTGCTACGATACCAAACCACCTATGTACTAAAAAAAAAAAAAATCCCATATCATCCCCTTCAAGATATAGGAATCAAAATAGGAATCAAACACTAGTCTGTCATAGTAACTGGGGGCAGCAAACAGACCTAAGCCCCCAGTGCCATCACATCACTGAAGGTTCCTCATCATATCTTGATTTACGGTACTTCTTGCTGTCATTCTGTAGCTGGTAAATGACACAAAATTACACTCTGATGCTTTATAACTTGCTGTGTTGTACAAATAATGTGAAAAATCATCCATAAACTTCTGTCCCATACACACAAATACAGTTTATGGAAAGGACTGAAGGTACACTGGACAGGGCTTGGTATCAGTATTCACCTTCATAACTTATTAATGGAATGGTTTAAAGGTCAACTTAGATATTTAACGCTGTCTCCCATGATTTCTCTCGGCTATACAAAATCATCTGGTGTCAGCATAAATAGTGAGAGTAGTTGCATCTGGAGGCTCATCTGAATGTAAACCCTGTGGACTTAAGTTGCCCTTCTCCTGCAGTCCACCATTCTTCCTGCAGGGGATGAGGAAGTAGCTGAATAATGTTTGTATAACCAGACAGTTGAGCTCCCTGGTTATATCAGTGCTATCACATGGAGGCTTCCCTCTCCAGCACTATGCCTGAATATAATGCCTAAATGAATCGATGGGAGTGAAAGAATT
This sequence comes from Coenobita brevimanus, assembly GCF_032717465.1. Taxonomy (NCBI): domain Eukaryota; kingdom Metazoa; phylum Arthropoda; class Malacostraca; order Decapoda; family Coenobitidae; genus Coenobita; species Coenobita brevimanus. The sequence goes on from NC_137010.1 coordinate 1,393,495, forward strand.
ATTTAAGTACAAAGTAACCTGAATAGTGCAGTGCATTCTGCAAAGGGAATATATAACTTAACTTGGTAACACATCATGAACATGTACAGGCTGTTCCTTAACCTATGTGGAAATTCTAAGTAAACCATTTAATTGTCATAACATATTTTAAATTTATTCCTGGTGCCTTCAGCCCCTTTTACTCAAATTAGCACACACTTTAGGAATTTGATAAGTTTGCTACAGCCTTTAAAAACACCTTTCAAAGTGAGAGGTCTTTCTTAATCAGAATGAAATCATCTGAAGGTTGCAGGATTAAACAAAAAATTATGTTACGCTGAAGTGGTTGATATTATGGGAATTAGTAAATGTACATGTAACTTCACACACACACACACACACACACAGTGGATCTGGCAAAAGATATACCTGGCACACCTGGGGTGACGGGAGAGGAGGAGGACGATAGCAGGGGAAAGAGAAAAAAATGTAAGAGGGAGGAAGAGAGAGGGAAAGGACAAGTGAAGAGGGAAAGAAAGGTAAGGAAGGAGTCTGAAGGGAGTTGTTAGATACAGTGAAACCCTTATGGGCTATTCCAACCTCCAGTTATTCTGACATTATTACTCTGTTCTCAGTTCCTCCAAAACATATTCTATCCCTTGGGACACAGGTAAAAGACTAATACCCACACATTACCTGAGTGTTGTAAAAGTCAACTACTAAGGGCAGGATGGGGCTACAGCACAACTGCCCAAACATGACAGATCTGCTCAGTAGATGGCCAAGTATGGTCTGACTAGCAGATTAATTTGACTACTGTTTTTACTCTAACTTGACCTAAAAGAGCCATCTCTCCATCATGAATACTCAGTTGTAACACTATTTTCATACTGGAATATGATGCAAAGTCAATAAGATGTGTTGGAAAGGCTATGATGCTGTAGTATGGTCTCTTTCTGCCAATAAGCTATGTGAAACAGGCTGGAAGACGACAAAAATCTAGGCCAAGTTGGAGGAAGTGTTAAATAACAAAGGAGACCATGCAGCCATGACTTTGTACTCATTTTCTAGGAATGTCCCATACTGTTAGGTAAAAACACTCACAACAGTAATCAAGGAGACTCATTCCTACCCAAGAACTAAGGCTCATCAAACTTTAAGTAACCATGACTCTTTATTCAAGTTGTGGGAGTGGCTCAGTTCTATAAGCTGAAACAAAACTGACTAGTGTACTGCCTGTAGAGTGATGCAGTGACCCCACCACTGAGCATCTGGGTTACAAATAGGTATGTACATAGGAGGAGGAAAGATTGTACTTGAGACTCCCTTTCTTTGATTCACATACAAAGATCAACCAATCTTCTTCTGGGTCTCCTCACATCATGCACATAAGAAACTGGGTTATGATGATGATGATGATGATTTGGCTGTTGCTTACTTGCCATCATCTTCAACATCTTGTTCCTTTCTTGGACTCCTTAACTATGGTTGGGCATGCTGGAACACCCTCTCAGCTATCCTGTCCTTTCATGCTTCTCTCACACTCTCAGTCCCTCTCTTTTTTTTCTCTCTCCTATCCACTATTGTACTATTTCACTCTTCTTTGGCACTACATAACCTTCCTCTGCCTAAGTTATCCTCAGCCTTACTTCTTTGGCCTCTCAGTTACTCTTCCACTCCCTTCTCTCTTGATGAAGTACTGTGCCATTCTCATCTCTTACAACATTTGGTCTTCCAGTTTTTCTCTCACTGATGATGGATGGATGTGCAGTAATGTCCAACCTTCTTCACCACCAAACAAGGGACATCTCTTCTTTCTCTGTTCTCCCTGTTATTCCACAGCTCATATTCTTTCCATTCTTTCACTAATGCACTACTGCATTCTCCTCTTCCACATCACACATGGTCTGCTTCTTCCCATTTTCTCACCAATGCACAACAGACATTTCACCCTTTTCTTCCATACCACATATGATCCATGCTATTTTTTTTGTTTACTTACTGGACGTACTATTGCACTCTTCCTTCATGCCACATAAGGTCTCCCTCCTCTTTCCATCTCGCTTTCCTCTTTCACTCCACAAAACATATTCCTCTTTTTTCTCTTTTATGCTGGTACTCTTTCACTCCACATATTCCTTATCTCTCTTTTATACTGGTGCTGTTCCACTCTAACACCCAACAAACAGGCTTCCTCTAATTACCATCATCCTTACTTTTAATCAGGCCTAAAATACTTTATAACTGTAACCTCACTTTATATGCATGACCTCAGCAGCCATCTCTCCCCAATCATCCGCTGAGCCGAGCCTAGAGTGAGAGTACCTGTGCCCCCTCAGCCGGCTGGCACACGTAGAAGGTGGCTTTGCCGGTGTAGCACTCTTGTGTGTGGTGAATAAGGTCGTCAACATTCTCACGTTTCACCTAAAATACAGGGACTGATGTTAACAGTATGAATGGCAGAAGGATGGATGGAGTGAGACATACAATACAGGAATATGTTCAAATAAGCTTCATAAATGGCAGTCTATCTATCTGCCTATCTATCTTTCTATCTATCTATCATCCAATGTGTTACTATTACCCCATCAAGAACAGAGGGGCCTCATGCTAAGCTACATAATCATCCAATCTGTTATTACCCCACCAGGAAGATAAGGACCCGGTGCTACGCTTCTTATTCCAGCCACTAAAGGTGAAAGTGACCAGTTAACCATCCCTGAGCAGTATTAGGTGAGACGTACCTGTAATCCCCCAACAACCCCTTGGATAGAACCACTTGAGGGCTACACTCATCTGGGGCATCTAAACCCACTAAACCACCAGATGTCCAGCTTATCAAAATCCACCAGTCAACTGCACCCCCCCCCCATACCCACCAGCGTCACCGTACATCCACCAAAACCACCGCCGGTCATCCTCGAGCCATACACGCCCGGGCACTCGGTTGCTATGGTTACCAGCTGGTCCAACTCTGGGCAGGACACCTCATAGTCATCTCTGTGGGCAGTTATGGAAGAGTGGGTAGTGGTAATTGTGGCAGAGGTAGTTACAGCAGGTGGTGGTTACTGTGATAATGGAAAATAGTGGGTAGCTACTGTGTTGATGTATGCACTGATGGATGTAGAAATTTACCTGTTAATACGGTATTTGTATTTCACACTGTTTTGTCTTTTTAGTGCCAATATTTACCTGGATAAATATCGCAAAACATAACATCAAGATACTGATCATATCCAGTACAAAGCAAATTACTAAGAGGTAACTTCAAGGGAGCCCCACTGTAAACCTTACCCTAAATCAACAGCAGTCCTTTGTTCCATCCCTCTCCACCTTCTACAACACTCTCCACTCTCACCCAGCCTCCTCACACCATGTCTGTATATCTAACTATCTATCATCAGATGTTATTAATCCTTTATAAGGTGGCCACAAATGAATTGCCTCGATGTCACCCAGTTCTCTGCTAACAGCCTGCCCTCTACTCACACCCTCTCTTTCATATACCTCTCCACCCCAACCCTCCATCTCATCCTTGGTCTTCTCCTTCATATACCTCTCCACCCCAACCCTCCATCTCATCCTTGGTCTTCTCCTTCATATACCTCTCCACCCCATCCCTCCATCTCATTCTTGGCCTTCTCCTTCCCCCTCCCCCTCCCCCTCCTCCTCACCACAACATACCTGAGTGAGTTGTGAGAATCCGTCATCATCTTGCCAAACGCTGTGTAGTCTCCCTTCTTCAGCACCTCCACTGCCTCCTCCGTCCGCTGGATCTCCGAGATGGCATGGCGAGCCCTGTGATACACCTCCTCACTCAGAGACCCCTTGTGCTCTGAAAATAATGAAGTTCTAGGATTTATCTGGCCATCTAACTAACTGGTTAACACCTAAACCCAATTTTTAGTCAGGAATGGAAAGGGCCAAAATGTCTCCTTGCCTATTAATTACTACTCTCTTCTGCCACTCCATGTATTTACACGATCTATGATGCCGCTTTCATGTATACTGTACTTTTTTTATGTAAGGAAGAAGGAAACAAAGGCCAGAAGTCCATAAAATTCCCTTAAAAAAAAAAAAAAATCTTTCACATGGACAGCAAAAAGATTCAGTACCCTTGGTGGGATTACATGGCTGTAAAACCTCCATCTGTCTTTTAAACCTAAGCACACAGGACACATGTCTAGATCAATGGCTGTCTATTCTTCTTGTACAGTAAATTTTATCCGGACATGCTGCAACTCACTCTCTAAATCTTGCAGGGTGGCATCTCTCAGGCTGGTTTTGCCGAGGGTGTGCGCAGCGTCATGACACTGGCGGCGGCGTGTGGGGTACTCGGTGCCGGACAGGGTGTGGCGGACGTTGGAGTTGATGATGACGAAGGTGACATTAGGATCCGACAATGGCACCAGGTTTGACTCTAAGGACCTTGAAGGAGGTAAATAATGTGCCTTATTTTCTAATTATCTATCTATTAATTTACCTATCCATCTATTTATTTATTTATTTATCTAGGTATTTATCTATGATAATCCCATGAGAGGTAACCACAAAACTGTTTCGTGAGGGAATTATAGGTTACCTCCACATAATGAAATTGAGCTTATAATGAAGATGCAACAATTCTGACAATCATGACCTTCTTGAAGTATACATCAGGTTCATGAACATCACAATACAATAATCATGACAATGGCAATGATGATGATGATGATGATAATGATGATGATGATGATGATACCACAAACAACAGCCACAATGAAAAGCAACACAAGCCAACCCTACGCTCAACACACCTGCAGTCGATGAGGAGTGCATTGCCCTTCTTGCCCATGGTGGAGATGAACTGGTCCATGATGCCACATGGGACGCTGGCAAAGTCATGCTCCGCCTTCTGACACACCAACGCCTTGTCTTTTAGGCTGGAAGCACGCAAAGAATATCCACAGTTGGCTACATTCCGTTATTTCAGTTAGATGTAGTCAAGATTTTTATGAGTAGCAGCAATTTTTTTACCTATTCATTCGTCCATCCACCATCCAATCCTAAGTCACCCCATGAGGAGTGTAGGAACCCAGAGCTAGGCAAGCTGGTCCTGACATTTACGATGAAAGTGAACTTATTTATTTATTTATTTTTATTTCTTCTCACTGCCATTCTGATAGCATTTTCCTCTGTATGTCATAGATGCCTCCTGAACCAGAAAGATTAAGTTTTATACATTTTATACACAAAATGGCATATATTAGTTTCTATGAGTAAACCTGAAGGAGATATCATCATTTTAACTTAGTTTTCTTTTCTAGATACTATTACTGTTAGTTTTATACAGAAAATGAGGTATATTAACTTCTACAAGCCAGCCTGAAGGAGATATCATCCATTCACCACAGTTCATCCTCCTGTGGCCTCACCTCTTGGCCTTGGTGCCTGTCAGTGCCTCGAGGAAGGTGTACGTGGCCACCTCAAGGGCGGCACTGCTGGATAGGCCTCCCCCCAACGGCACTGAGCTCGTCACCACCGCATCAAAGCCACTAACTACGCCTGGTTGAGCCCGTTAATCACCAACACACAGAGAGGATACAGGGTAAGTCTGATTATCCACCACAGTCATCAGGCACCAATGACCTGTACTGTTATTTTTATTTACTGTTCTCATTATTTTTATTTACCTGTAATAACATTATACTGTCAGGGACTCTCATCTGTGTGTGGCCAGAACCCACCTCACAACTGCAGGTATTAAAGAAGTGTGGCTATCACATAATTATGACACTGTTTCCTTCAGACCCACACACACACAATGACCTGTTGCAGTGTGGGTGGTAGTGAATTTAAGCTCCTCTGGTCACTAATGCACATCATGAAGAATTACAGGGGAAGTGAAGAAGAAATCAAGGAAAGTAGGTAAAAGTGGCAGTGTCTCGTAACCCCAAACTGAAGCAATCAGTAAAATCTGAGGAACCACTTTATGTTTGGTGGATAATCAGAGTCCTACTGCACTAGTCTTCCATCAAAAAAAAAAAAATTCATTATATCTATTAAGAAGTCCTGTATAACAGTCAGTTGTGTTACTACCTAGAAATTAAACCACACTGAGACCCCTTTATTATGTAGCTAACTGGGCTGGTAGGCCAAAGAAAAATGGAATAACCAGAACAAATGATACGGGACAGAGTTAAGGAAGTCTTGGTGCTGATAACAGGTGTATGTATGGCAGAATGTGATGTGTGGCGAGGCAGTGCAAGGTGTGGTAGCTAATGGTGTCAGCATGAAGTATGAGGTGTGGTAATGTGAGGTGTGGTAACATGAGGTGTGGTGATGTGGGGTGTGGTAGTATGAGGTGTGGTAATGTGGTAGTATGAGGTGTGGTGATTTGTGGTTGGTAGTATGAGGTGTGGTGATGAGGGGTGTGGTAGTATGAGGTGTGGTGATGTGGGGTGTGGTAGTGCAAGGTGTGTTTAAGGTACCATGTGGTAGTGTCCTCTATCACTGTGACTTCAGCACCACAAAATTAAAACCATTCTGCTGATCATACCCCACTAAATCTACTACTACCATTGCTGAAGTGGTCTTTCCCTGAACCTCAACAGAGCTAGCTGTGATGTTAAAATGAATCTGTTGATATCATGGAGATTGTTCCCAGCATCTTTTGTTCTTTGATTAATGTCCCAAACAGATCAAAGAATCCTCGCTGGAAAACTCAAAGGCAAATGAATAAAGGGATCTCATTTTCATCATTCTAAGTCCTGTACTGTCATTAGGTACCTCGTTAGTGAGTACACAATACCAGTAGTTAATGTACTGTAGTTTAGGTTCTCTAGGGAAGCAGGTACTAGAAGTTATGTACCAAATTGTACTGCTTTAGTACTGTAGCAAAGGCAGTTACAGCAACAAGCCCAAAAGTACACATGGATGAGATTAAAAGTTACTTAAACAGTGTCTTATGTTACTCCATTTCATCAAGTTGCATCAAAATAAGCAGACTGATAACTACCAATCACTGCACACTATTTCCACTTCAGATTAGGTAAATGAAACAAAAACAAAACAAATAAATAAATAAGTCAACACAATATCCGATCCTCACCAGGGAAGCAAGTCACCACACCCTTGATGTAATTCGCCCAGCTGGGTTTGGACGGCTGGAGTGGCTTGGAGGACGAGGGTGCGGGGAACTCCACCTCAAAGGGCTTGTCGGCCTTGTCTGTCAGGGTCTTCACTCGACACAGCCCCGACTCTGTTTTGCGGCCAACGATGACTGTGACCATGGGGAGGGCCTGTGGGGAAGGATAGTAGTAGTAGTAATGGTAGTAGTAGTAGTGGTAGTAGTAGTAGTGGTAGTAGTAGTAGTAGTAGTAGTAGTAGAGCAGAAAGGTTGCACTCTCTGTAAACTCAATGCAATTATCACAAGCTATGTCAATAAATGTTCACGATGCTTTTTGGATAGTTCAGTGGAATTTTGGGATGGTGAAGTATAAGAGAAAGGTGAGTTACAGGGAGGGCAGCTAGACAGCGGAGGACAGGTTGACAGGGAGGTGGTTTGGCTGCGACGTCTTGGATGGATAGGCAGATAGAAGATGGAAGGAAGAGTAGATAGAAAAACGTATGAATGGGTAGATAGATATATACTGGTAGATAGAACTGCTTAATAATGTATTTTCCAATTCATTTCTATACCAACCATAGGGAACACAAATCCATCGTTATAGTCAGTGTGTTCGCCAATGATGTTGACGCGGCCGGGTGCTGCCACGGCCACACTGGGCTGCCCCCCATACTGCGAGGTGAATGCCGCCGCAGCCTCCTGCACTAGGCTCGATACTTCTGGGATCTTGGTTGTCATTCTGCTAGTATGATTGGATGATGTTATTATTATCATTATTATTATTATTATTATTATTATTATTGCTGACATACTTATTAACATACACTCCATTTTCCTGGCAAAAAATTTATTACATTAATATTAGTGTTAACATATACTCCATTTTCCCGGCATTATTTAGCAAATGTACTTTGAGGCTTAATATGAAGTTTAACATATGAACATACGTACTGTGATGTCAAACTCGAAGTAGCTTCAACACTGATTCATTAACCTTTTACGTGTTGTACTTTAGTGGCAAAAGTAACACACATGCAAAATTTCATCAGCATACGCCATAATTCAAGTAATAATCCCATGACCGAAGTTAACAGATTTTGAATACGTGAAAGTTTGTACGTTTCCTTAACAAATCCTGCAAGTCTAACATGAACCTTCATTTATATTATGCTTATTATATATACTCTCCAAGAACTGTCATCACACGCCTCCTTACCTTATGGCTGCTCCTGGAACTCACACAGGTTACCTTCCCACCAGATCGTTATCAAGTAGGTGGAAAGCCGACAACTAAGTGATAAAAGTTATCTATGAGGGTCGATTATCACATTTCCACACGTCATCTGCAGCATCTATTTCGGATGGACTTTTCGGAGCTGCCTACACATCGCCACTTACACCAGTTTTTATTACCGATTTAGCTGTACATGACAAAACTTAGGCTGAATAACTCAGATTGGTCAGACTGCTCTTAGATTAGATTTGTATCGGTGTATCCACAATCAGAGTGAATGACGAAGTGCTCAAGAAAAACGAAACTAGTGGCAAATGTCTGTAATCAGCTGATGTCTATTTATGAAAACACAAATCAGCTGATGATGTTTGTTTGTGAATTGGGTAGACGTTGATTCATCTTATACACACACTGCCAGCATGTGTCACTCAAGTCTGCAAGGTGCTATATATGGTTGGGTTTCTGCTGCGTCTTTTTCTTAATTTCTCGCACTCCAGTCTCCCTCCCCCCTCCCATGTCCGTGTTTTCTCCTTCCTCCTCCCTCATTCTTCTTTCCCCTTCCTCCTCCCTCCCCCTTCCCTCTCTTGAATCATGTCCCCCTATTTCATTCTTGCCTCCCCTCCCTCAGTCCTCTTCATCCTTCCCACACTTCCTCCTCCTACTCCCTTTCCCTTCCTTCGCACTTCCTCCTCCCTCACTCCCACCATCCTCCTCACTCACTCCTGCCCCCCTCCTCCTTCCCCACACCTCTCTCCACTTTCCACCTTCACCCCCCTCCCTCCCCCTCACTCATGCCTCACCTTCCGTTACTCCTGCTAACTTCTCTTCTCTTACCCCCACTCTTGCTAAAATCTTACATTTGGGTGAAATACCTTATACTTCCGGTTTTGTTATTCTTAATACTTTAAAAATAAGAAGTAAGGTGATTTGTTGTATCAGATTAGGGAAATGAAACACTGAAAGGCCGTAATTTTTATATTTGAAATAATTTAAATGTAGCTAAGGCTGTGAAAAAATAAATTAATGTATTAAAAAGTATAAAAATTTCGTACTTTTGCTTTAGTAATCTGGAAGCACAATTTCACTTTTAAAACAAGACAAAGTGTAATTAGTAAATAAGAAGTACATTTAAGCTGCACTGTACATACCAGTATGGAATATATTATCAACACATTAATACCCCATCACTTTAACTAGGCTGAAAGGTTAGTGTAATACTGAAGTAGGCAAAATATGAATGTGTGTGGTGAAAGGCCAGAAAATTAATGTTGCATTTGTCACAGTAAAGTAAGTAAAGTTGTTGCTGTGAGTCATCCTTTTTGTTATTATTATTATTATTATTATATATTGTTTATTTTTTTTTGGGGGGAGGGGAGAATTAAGCCCAGTTCCATCAGCTGAAACTGAAATACTATAAAAAGGGAGAAAGTGTTTATAGAGAGGCATAGCAGGTGTTAACAGTGACCACTCTGGATGAACTGCAGGATTAAGCACCAGGCAGGCCAACAGATAAAGCAGATAGATAGACAAATGATAAATACATGAGCCTAATTGGACGGACTAGTTTATACACCATAGTACACATCATTCCCTCTTAACCGTAAATGCCAAGTTCATCCAAGGTGGCTGTGACAAATGTTTTAACACACACACTGTACTAAAGTTATAATGAGTTTTGGATGGGGTGGAAACTACTCCATTTTTTTTTTTTTTTTGTTAATACCTAAGTAGCTCTTTTTTTTTTTAATAACAGAACAGAGGAAGGAAAAAAATGAATAAAAAACAATCAAATAATTATGCAACTGGGCCCAGTGTTACCTACAAAATTACCAAGTACTGTATTTGGTTTTGACTGTTTTTCAGGGTAAGTATCATAATAATAAATAGAGTGCATATACAAATGTATTACAGAATCATCATCATAAATATATGTAAAAAAAAAGTTATAATAAATGCACTACACAACACTAACACAATAAAATGCAAACCGGTAATATCTAAATGACTAGAAGTATTTAATGCAGTATTTTCCTACTTTATTAAGGTATATTTTAATAATCCTAACCCAGTCTCCCATAATTTCAATAACTATGGTGGGTAGGATTAATATACAGTAGGAAAACACAGAATCAGAAGTAATGAGTAGAGTATGCAGTGGAAAGTGACATACATCCACTGACACACTATTCCAGTCTTCAAAATTCTTAGTTCCAACTCACCACCAACACAAATGCTTCCTCATCATTAAGTCACTTTCACAAAAGCTGTTTTGTAGAGTACTTTTGTCAAAGCCTACTCTACAGACAGATGTTGCCATATCAATACAGAATGATACATTGTAAGTGGCAGTTGATACAAGCTGCTTTGTCTGGATGGAGTAGCCTAAGGGATAGAGCAGAAAAATTTGAAAGCCTGGAGGGTGAGTAAATAGCTGTAAGTTACATTTTAAAGGACACTTAGTTAACAGCTTCGCTTACTGTTTTGTTTTCCTTCTTTTGGGCGACCAGCATTACCATTTCAGGACACAGTGATGATGGTAATGACTCAGCAGTAGCCATTTCATCACTCAAGATCACTGATGTTTAAGTCATCCTCGGAATCCCAGGACTGGATGGCTGCTTTGCTGGTTGATGGCTTGGGTTCTGCTTGCTCAATTCTGTCCATATCTTCACCAGAACCCCACATGCTCGTGCGGATGGTGTTTGAGGATTCACTGGGACTGTTGAGGGTCTGGCGACTCCCGTAGGGTGTGCTGTGTTTTGAAGGCTGGTGTCTGGGTGAGGGCTGGCCAAGACTTGAAGTACCAGGGATACTGTCAATGGCCCCAGAGCTGCCCATGACATCAATGGCCCCAGCAGGTTTGTTTATCTTGCGTCCGCTGAGTTGCGACTCTATGGTACGTGCCAGGTTGCTCACATTCTTTCCTTCAGGCTTTTTCAGTTTGATATGTCTGGGCTTCTCTGCATCCCACTGACTGGTGTGAAGGTCAACTGGCTCCTGGGAGATGTTCAGGCTGTCGGATCTCTCAGGGGGTTGGGCCTTCTTGACGTTTTCATACTCGGGGTCAGAATCCCACTCTGAGCCACTTTCCTCCACACCACCTTGCCCGTAGGTCTTGTTGTCGAAGTAGCCTCCGTGTTTTGGTTTGACACCCCCAGAGGATCCACCCACAAAGAGATTCCTGGTGACTGATTTGGTGGTCTCATTATGCACCTCGATTCTGGTGCTGGTTGGTCCCTCAGTTTCCTCATCAGATTCTGTCAAGCTCATTTCGCTTTCCCCATCATCGGTTTTCTCCTCCGAGGCAACCGACACCTGCCGAGACCTCCCTATGACCTGCACATCATCGCCTGTCCTCGAACTGGGGTGGAACATGTCCCTGACCCCAGATCTGACAGACTCACTGGTTTTTGACACTGATGATGAGATGGCCTTTGACCCTTCTTTAACTCTGGACTGCACATTTTTCATCATCCTGCCAAACACTCCTGACTGTCTTCTTTTGCTCTCACTGGCCGGCTGTGCATGAATTTTGCTGGTGGATGTGTCTTCAGCTTTGTCAATCTTGTCATCTACCTTTGACCTCACTTCATTCTCAAGCTTTTTCCGAAGATCCAAAAAGTTCTTGTGCTTCTTCTCCAGGTTGTGACGGCCCTTCCTTAGCTTGGAGAGGCAGGAAGTTAGTACGTCTGTTTTGATACCCTTGTCTGATTTACCTATACCAAGGGCAGCAAGTTTTGAGGCCAGGACTTCAGCTGTTGCTTCCCTCATCTGGTCCCACAATTTTGGGTTCTCTCTCAATAATGCCTCCAGTGAGAAGGAGTCAGTCGTTTCCTCACTCTCGGAGGCACTTTCCTCACTGCCGTCTGTAGACTCATCAGAGAGTTCATCAGATTCAACATGGTGGACAGGACTCACTTGGTGAAACTCCTCTTCCTCTCTCTCTGTATTTGGGCTGCTGATCTGTAGATGTGTCACTTTGAGGTCACTCTGATTCCAGTGTGATGTGTCTGTCTCACTCTCAGATTCTGTATCTGACTCCAGTTCTTCAGTGTCCATACGGTGGAGTTTTGTCATTCCGTTTGGCCTGGACTGAGGTGGGCTGTTTGTTTTTTCATCTGGTCTGGAGTGATGAGGGCTGTCTGTGAGTCCATTTAGCTTAGACTGAAGTGGGATGTTAGTGAATCCATGTGGCCTGGACTGAGGTGGGCTGGGTGGCAGATCTGGTGTTTGGTTCTCCACTGGCTGTTTCTTGGCCTTGCTTGCAGTTGGTTGCCTGCATTTGCCTGAGGTGCTGGAGGAGGGTGGGGGCTTGTGGGAAATCACTGCCATGGACGCCTCTTCATGCGCAATATCCTTCATCATCTGGCGTAGTTTTACTTTCTCAGAGGTTATGGCATTCTCGTAATCTCTCTGCAGTGATTCCTGCATCTCCCTCAGTGCGTGTCTGTGTTGCTTTTTCTGCTCACTCAGTTGTTTCTTCAGTGATCTAACTTCATCAGTCAAACCATCAACCTCATCTGACTTTCTGATGTCCTTCACTTGATTCTCAGAAGAATGATTTTCCACGTCCATTCGCAAGGACATTATCTCATCCTGTTGCCTCCTGACGATCTCATGCAGCTTCTCATTATCCTCTGAATTTGAATTATCTCGGGTGGTGCTCTGGAGATACGCTATTTGCTCACTCAGCCTTGCCAGTTGTGCCTCGTACCCCTTCTCTAAGCTGGCCTTTTCCTCCCATGCTTTCCTCACTTCCTCCTGCTTCCTCTCATTATCCTTCTCCAGCATCCTCTTCTGTTCCTCCATCTCGTGTATGATCCGGGAGAAATTATTGTTCATTGCGTCAAATTTCCTCTCAATTTCATTCAGTCGGTAGGTGTCAATGTCATTTGTTTTAGGTGACACGACAGAAGGTCCAGAATGCATGGTGGTTTCAGTGGCTTGTGGCATGTCCCTGGTATCTGTGGCAACGCTCGCAGCCTGCGTTGGGGCGGACAGAACCTGGTGAAAAAGTCACTGTTAGCTATAATGTATCACTTTTTTTTCTTTATAAGTCCACAGTAGTTTACAGAAATGACCTACTGTATTAAAGCTCCATTGGTACCTATAAATGAATGGCTGGTTTCCCCTGTGTTAAAGTACACCAGTAATTCTCTGCTATTACCCCAAAAGTTGAATTGTTGGTTTCCTCCTGTTTAAAGTACAGTTAATTAATTTTAACTGGGTGAAAGTTTTTGTTCTTTTGCACCTTATTTCTCACAGCACAGTGGCAGAATAAGACAATACTACAGCTCAGCATTGTATCTATAAAACTTCTTTCTGACCAGCATCATATTCTAGCATTAATGTTTAGCCGCAACATACACTGAGAATGTTGAGATGGCAATTTTATCCCTACTTAAAGTGAACAGGGTAGAGTTGTATGGAAAGATTTATGATATTTTGGAACATCAGCATATAACAACGCCTTACTGGATTGGATGGAATTTGAATCGCCGGAGGAATGGTGATGGAATGGGCCTGGTCTGGGTGTTTCCGCCAGAGGTGAGAGTGTAAGTAGTCTTGGCTCCTGAACGTCTTGGGGCAGAGGGGACAGCGCAGGGCCTGGAAGATCCCATTGGCCAGGGCGAAGGAGTTGACGTACTTGACAGTCTCACGCATGTTGCGGTTAGACGTGCGCATCTTCCTGGCCTCCTCCACCTGTTGCAGCAGCTTCATCTTTATCTGTGGGAGGTGGTGTTGTGAATTAATGGTGTGCTTGCAGAGGAAAATATAAATAACTATTCTCTTAATAGTATATCCATTTACATTATATACTGGTACAGTATACTGTGCCAGGTTCCCTACATATTCAAAGGATGCACGCAGGTAGGTGCCAAAGCAAGCCAGGAAACAATCAGTGACAAAATTAAGCCATACTTGTTGGTATTTGTCATTAACAAGTGTGACCTCCTCCTGGGCCTCCTTCAGCTGGGTCTCGATGAAGTCCTGTGAGAGGAAGAGGTACTGGATGATCAGCTGGGCCAGACGGAACATCTTGACCAGGCTGCGCTGACCTGAAGTGGTTGACAGGTCAAACTCGGCCTCGGCATCACAGAATGCCACATGTGAGAGGTTCTCTTGAAGGATGTCTATGCTGCAGGAGGAGGACAGGTCATGTAGGTCCACTGAGGCCAGTTTGTGCCAGTCAATCTTCTCACGCCGCTGGGATGGGAACTCCACAGCCTGGGGTAATGCTGCCGCTCCCAGTGGCGAGGCCACTCCCTCCTGAGGCCTCATTGTCTACTCCCTCTATATCTCTAACACTCTCTTGGTGATGTGTTGAACAGTAGTTAGCGCTGCTCACATCTGGAATACAGGTAGCCCATATTATAAGTAAAAGTAGTTTTCCGAAATATCTGTGAATGATGGAAATGTTTGTGCAATGCGAATTTATATGATTTTCGGCATATCATCTTACTTAAAAGTTGGAGATTACAGTATGAGGAAGAGTAATAGCTAATTTCTTTTTAATCCTGGTGATTTGATAATAAATGAGAGTAGCAGTTCATAAACTGAAACAATAGATACCTTAGTTGCTGTAGGTGATGGACAGCGGCAACAGATTTGTCTCATATTTGAACATTCGCGACGATCACATTTTGGGTTTGTTTATATTTACAGAATGTGGAAACCATGGAAACCAAGGTACAGCTTTCAAAATTATTTTTCATATTGTATGTTTTTACCAATATTAGACAGACGTATGAAATGATTCATATAATTTATATACATTATGATTATTCCTTGAAAGTTTTTAAAGACATTTCATAAACTACAATACCTAGTAAAGGTGGCCTACAATATATTACAGCAATTTCATGAAAAACAGTTAAATATTTTTTTGTGTGTGTGTACAGTAGATGATGTTTTGTAATTTTGTCCTGAAACAAAACATTAACAATTGGTTTGATTAATCCGCATTTTGGTCACGAACCCTTCATTTGTCAACAAATCTAGAAATGGACGCTTCGTACAATTTATACATCGCCGTGACTATGTAAATGATCAGCACTGCTAACTAATACGTCGGTCTTGCAGAGCTGCAGTTACCCTAGACTTACGAGGATAACGTGAAAGTACACTATTTTGCTCACTATGATAGCCAGATATCGTCGTTAATGATTAGAGCGAGGCTTCATTATGTGCGAACTATCCTTATTTCTTCAGATTCCGAGCTGTGTATGGGTTTAGTGTTATTTAAGTGGTTATTTGATGGTTATGGTCATCTCACGTGATTATATATCATTACTCAGTAGTAGAGAGAGGTCCACAGCTTATAATTTACTTATGGAAGGTAGGTATTTTACCCTAAGTATATGTACGGAGAGTAAATTCTTCCGAGTTCTGGAAAACACCTATTCAATTTTTCTGGGTGACTCACGTTTACTTACAGCACAGGGATGTATAGCAAAACTCATATCACTTTGGGACACTGGGTGAGGAGAAAGGAAGCTCGGTGTACAGGGTTCCTTCCATATACCATGGTACAGTACTATGAAGTTCATACGACTGCCAGCAAGACAAGACACACTTCATGACATTCAGGGAACATAGGAGTATTTATCCGCAAGATAGGGTAACTTACATTACAGTAGATTCCTAGACAGCCATTATATTTAATACAGTGCTGGGTATATTCTGTCCAACTATAGTAGCATCACTGTGACAGCTGCTGTTACTGCATCATACTACTGTAATGGGTATATTAAATATAATCATGATCTGGTTAAGATCTGAGTATTTATTCATTCACAGTGGAATAGCTTGATATGAACTAGCACTCTTTAGGAATGAACATTAGTGTTAAATAAAATGCGGTAATACTGTACAGTTGTATTACCGGTATCGTTTACAAGGTACAGTAAACAGTAATTCTTTCATCATTATTTGACCCAGATTTTCACCTGTCTCCAACTTATATATGTCACTGGCAGAAAATGGCTATGCTATGGGTCCAGATGCTTTCCATAGCACTCCTTTGTGACTATTGTAGTATCATATTCTAGTGTCAGTCTGGTTTTACAGCTTAGCATTCAAGATGGAGAGAGGATAATTTTAGGCCAAGGTAAAGTAAAAAGAGTATCGTTCCTGTGCCTCCCTGCAGAGTTTGGTGTGTGCTACTACGTGCTGGTGGTGCCGCTGACACTGCCAGTCATCCTCATGCTCCTCTACATCAGGTGGCTCGGATGGGAACTCTACACCAACAACTGATCCTCTGTCTCTCCATTCCCACACCCTTTCTGTGAGAGGCAGTCCCGGGAAGATTAAATTCATGGATTTTGGCCCAACTAAGTAACAGTCTCTCCTTCCATACCACACCAAGCATTTTCCCTCAACTAAACGTCACGTCCATCATATACTCGCCCATCTTGTCCTCTCTTCGCATTTTTAGGTTATGTTTTTTCCTGGCACCATACTCTTAGATATTTTCGTATTTAGACTCTCACTCTCCATTTTCTCCATATGTCTAGTGGCAGTAACTGAAATGCAGGTGACTCTGAACATTGAGTATAACTTTTTGGTTGAAGTAACTTACAATAGAATTATAAATCTTGACTAAAACACCAGAGAGGGCAAGTGTGAGAAAAAGGCATGACTTACTTATTTCACACGGTTTGAAATATTGATGTGGAAACTAATCAAAGTATAGCAGTTGTTCCCTAGGCAGTCTGGCCGAACAGCCTTGACTGATCAAGATGTTTGTGGTTCTGCATGTCAGTCTCAGTGTTGCAGAGTAATATGAAGATGGCAGCATTGACTGTTTAACATAGTTTGAATCTCGGTTGGTTTGGAAATGCTTTGATCCTACTCATGTTACCCTTGCCACTGTTGTAGAGCCTCATTTCCAGAGCTTTAACAAATTGTAGCTCCCTGAAATGGTTTAGGTGGGGGAAAGCTTTAGACTTGGGAACAGAGGCAACTGATTTCCACCATAGTGCAGAACCAAATGGAAACTAGGAAGAGCTGGAACACTGCAGGAATTTTTTGGCCTTGTACCAGTTGAGTTACACACCCGAGCAACCAAAAGACTGAGTTTCATCCTGCATGGCCCCTTGTATGGAGAGATGCCAGACTGTGTTATTGTGGACCTGCAGGGTAACGTTGTAGTGCAGGAACCATCAGCTGCTCAGCCGACTCCTGGACAGTACTTGGTGGAGGTGAGGGTGAATCAGGGCACAAGTCAGGTGAATAACCAGAGTGATGGCACGTTTGGCTCGATTCACCTCAAGGACAGGGAGGGCTGCTGTGTGGATGAGAAGAAAAAGACAGTAATACCGACAAAAGCAGAAACCACCATCCCGAAACTCAGCAATGGAGTAAAGACCCAAGAGGAAACAGAGCCGGAGTGGAGCTTTCAACCAGTCGTGGTGAAAGAGGCGGAGGTGGCTGATGAAGGGGAAGCAAACAGGCCTCGCAGAACCTCGGCAAAAAAGGCTCGTCTGCGATGGAAGACGATTCACGAGGAAAACACGAGCAAGGGGTGTGTGAAGAAGGCGAGGCGGGTGAACGTGGTGAGGGACAGGAACCTCAAGAGAACGGATGAGGTTGTGGTGAGTATGAGAGCAGTTTTGGGTGGGTGTGAGGGCTGTGACAGTAACCCCTGCATTCTAAGTGACACTGTTTACTGTTTTATTCTTGCTGTTTGTATATTCTGTTCCATTTATTTTGTGCTTGCTGCAGACTATTTCAGTCTATTCATGAGAGGCTTTCACGGTAGATATCACCTTCACTAACCTTTTCAGTACTAAAGCCCTTTTTTAATACAAGTACAATTAATATCATCTGGAGATGCTGTAACAAGAATAAACTTTAAAATATGTTACCCAGTTCATCTCAGTAAGAAAATAGCAGAGTTCTGTATTGTAAGTAAAAAAAAAAAAAAATTGTTACATTTAATCTTCATTGCTGTATTAAATATAAGAGTTTAGTTTTATACGGTACATTATGATTTAAGTACTGAAGTTACTTTCCTGTGGAGAACTGTTTAAAATGAAACATGAGCTTTCAGAAACCTACCTCACCCCATCCTTAGGTGGAGTAAAAGAGATGGGGATGTTGGTGATGATGATCTGTCCACCTATGTGCTGCCAGATGCCCTAATCCCATAAGGAGCCCATAAGGGGTGGCCACAAACAAATTGCCTCCGTGCCCCCCTGTCCCCTGCCATATCACTGCTCTGCTCCCAGCTCACACCCCCTTCTCTCATATACTTCTCCACTCCATCCCTCCATCTCATCCTTGGCCTCCCCCTTCCTCTCCCCCCCCCTCCTCCTCCTCACTCACATACACTCTCCTTGTTAGTCTCTCACTCCATTCTCTCCACATGGCCAAACCACCTCAGTGTATTTCCCCTAAAGCATTCTATCACATCCACATCCACACCACAACACTCCTTCACTTCCTCATTTGTCAGCCTGTCTCCATGCATTTCCACATGCTCCTCTCAAATAACTCATTTCCAGCGCTCTCACTCTTGACTTGTGTCTCTCCAACAAGGTCCAAGTTTCACTTCCATACGTTAGAGTTGGTAGCTGTCACAATACTGTCATGCAGAGACTTTTTTACTTCCATGCTCACTTCCCTGTTTCTTATTACGACCTTCAGACAACCAGCAACGTTTCTTCCTTGTTGTTTGCTTTCAAGCACTTCACCCTTCAAACTTCCATCCTGACACTACCCAAGTACATAAATGCACTCACATTTTCCATTTCCTCATCATCCAACCCTAACTGTACATTCAGTGACATCATTTCTCTTGAAGACCATAACTTTACTCTTCCCTACATTCACCTTTAGAGTCTGTTTCTTACACACTCTCAAACTCATTCACCAAGCCTTGCAGTTCCTCTTTGTCTTCACGTAACAATACAGTATAATCTGCAAACAACGGTATACAGGGAGTTTCCAGACGCCGCCCATTCTCATTAGGGCTGCTCCAACATGATGATGATGATGATGATTATTATTATTACTGTATTATTATTTTTGCTAAAGTTTATTATTATTATTATTATTATTATTATATTATTATTATTATCATCATTATTATTACCGTACCATCATCATCATCATCATCATTCCGTGCCCCCAGGATCGAACGTCGAGCCCTGAGCCTCCAGTAGATCTGCCAGTGTGGGCGCGTGGGCTGGGGTGTGTGCGGGTGGAGGGTGGGCAGTGGGTGCAGGGGGTGGCAGACTCACGACAAGCACTGCAGGACATTCTCGATGCACACTCACGCGCTGTACTGTGTGATTACGTCCGCAGGTGTGTGTGGAACAGTACTGTACTATACCATAGCAAATTAGGAATTAGGAGTTCAGGAATTTTCATTAATGTTTCAATTCTATGATGTGGAATACTCTCTTGTAGGGCTAAGACATTGCTAGAGGACTCTGTTGAATTGTGTAGTACTTTGTAACCAAATGGCCTTCTTGACATCAACTTTGGCTCTTGGGTGGGATTAAATTCTTTGCCTCTAATTTGATATTTGGGTGGGATTGAATGCTTTGCTCCCTAGGTTGATAGTGTGCATTATAAACTACTAGACGACAGCAGCTTCAATATCTGTTTATACTGATTTGATGTGGATATTTATGTGTGTATCTTGTATTCAGTAATCAGTTCCTTCCAATGTTGATCCATTTGTTGTGTACCTTTGCCATAGCCACCCAAGCAACTTGGAGCAACGTCACCGTCTGCGGGACCAGCGTGGGCGGCTGATGTGGCGTCACCGCTCCATGGCCTTCCACACCACGCCCTTCACCATCGCTGCGTCACACCAGCTGCGATGTGCCTTCAGTATGAACTACAAGCTGAAGGTAGTGTGGGAGAGGATTTATTTTTTATTTTTGTTATATATATTTTTTGAGTTATATAAGGATTTCTGGAAGTTGCACAGAGTTTTTTGTGAGCTTTCTTGTACTTTGGGCATTACATGCAGCTTTATGGGAATTGCACAGGACAGTTTCACAGTTGCAGTTTGCCTGGAGCATGAACTACGATATTAATGTACAGCAACATGGAATTTTGGAAACTGTCTTTAATGTGCTATGTGTATTAACCTCTATCAGTGCTTCCAGTAATTCAATACTATTTTTTATCCTATTATTCTAGAATTTCATTATTTAGTCCATGATTGTTGTAAGCTTAATGTGCTAGCCAGTCTGTGTAATGCAAAACTATTAAGTGATGATGCATCTAATTAGGTTTAGAGAAAGATGGCTAAATTAAAATACAGGTATTATCTCGTAACTGTTTGTGATCAGCCATGAATTGTCCATTGTGATAATGGTGTACTAGTGTTTTGGCTATCTCATCATAATCATTGGACTCTTTTCATATGTAAGATTGAAATTCATGCTGTCACTGTATGGTTATATATATACTGTACTCTGGTTATATGTATACACTTTCCCAGACAACAGAGAGATTTTGGATAGGTTATGCCCCTGGACTGGTATGTAGTTTATGGTCAGTTACATTCTTTGTCATCACCTTTGCAGAGAAAAGAAAACAGTGACTCCAAAGCCTTGCAACAGAACACGGATGAGGAGGGTGAGGCGAGAGGGGAGGAGGGGTGTGAAGAGAAGGGGAGGGAAGAGGAGGGCAAAGTAGAAGGGAGGAATGTGGAGGAGGCACCCAAGAAGAAGTACAAGAGCGTCACCTTCACATCCTGTCCGGCTCGCATCATGATTAAAGACATTGTTAAGTGAGTGTGATGGTTTCCCAGACTGGCAAAGTGCAAATGAGGAATGAGGAATGGGTGTATGTAGGAAGAGTGATGCATGTGAAAGTTAAAGGCATGTATTAGCCAAGTTTATGTGAATAAGAGTCTGTATTCTAAACCTATGCATGCATGTGAAGGGACATACTACCACCAATATTTTAAACATCCACCTTAGTTTGGGTTTGAATCCTAGATGTAGCGCATATGCATCATGAGATGTGTCTACTAACTACCAAGCCACAGCAACTCTGTAGACATAGAAAAATTGATAGATTGATAGTGTCTTTACCTTACACTTTTCACATGAAGCTGTCCAGAATTGATGTAGTAAGAAATCTACAGGTAATTCAGTTTTTGTATACATTATGAAGCAATCCAAAATTGAAGAAGTTAGAAATCTACAGGTAATTCAGTTTTTGTATACACTATTAATTAGTCATCATCCTTGCTGGCAGGTACCCGGGATATGCTGTGTCATCGAATGCCTTGTCGTCAGAACGCAAGGCCGCCATGAAGGCCCTGCGGATGGACATGAAGCGTGGTCTGGATGTGGAGAAGGAGGAAGTGTTCCACATCACACTGCCACTCCACACACTTCACAACCACCCGCTGTCCGGACGGTCACGCGGGATCCACCATTCCATTGCAACCAAGATCCGTGAGCTTGTGTCTGGGGGTATCACTGCTCCCAAGGCCATCAAGGCAGTTTTGGATAAGCATGTTGTGGCTACGTATTCCATGGATCCAGTGGTGCCCAGTCTGGATGACCGTGCGTTTTACCCCAGGCTGAAGGACATTGCCAATCTGGTGTACTGCCACTGCCGCAGGATGGGGATATCAGCCAAGAGGAAGACGTCGCATCAGAACGCCTTGGATCAGTCTCAGCGTAAAAGGCGAAAGAAGCAATCAAAATCAGAAAGTGAGGAAGGTGAGAGGGAGCTGGGTGGTTCAGAGAGTGCTATTGGGTCAGTTCCCCTCCAGGCCTCCACCCTACAGGAGGCAGTTCAGACATTTTGCACGGATGACTCTGACCGGGCCAGTTTAGGTGGACTGGAGGGGCGGGAGTGCATTCCAAGTGAGGCAGTGGGACGAGAGGTGCCCCAGGATGCCTCAGGACTGGCAGATTTGGTGCGTGGGCAGCTGGAGACCCTGCGAGGACTGACATACTCAATGCAAGGAGTGTCGGGCCTGCAGGAGCTGTACCAGTCCCTTCAGGTGTTAATTAACCAGTATGTCTCTCCAAGTCACCCCAACTTGCAGGAGGGCATGACAGAGACACCTGCTGCCACTGCATTCATTATCCAGGACCCTCTGGTAGACCCGCTGGGGACCTCGTCAACCTCGGCCGAGGCAGCGACTACAGAACATCTTGCAGCAGTCTCGGAGAGAGATGCCAACGCTGAGGCTGCATCCAAACCTAGAACTGCTCATGGACTTGTAAGCACACAACACCTGCGTCAGCTGCGGACACCGGTGGCACTCCAGTGTATGGTGCCCACCTTAGTCTCACAGCTACCTAGGACCACCACTCAGAATCCCCAGCAGCACATCGTAAACCCAGTGCACACCACCCCAGCTGTGGCAACTCCAGTGCCCCCACCCCCCACCTATCAGACACTGGGACCGGTGGCGCAGGATGGATCGCAGGCTGGCCCTCCTGTTCATGTCTCGATCCCTCCCTACTTCTACTACGTACAGGAGGTGACGGTGCCTGATTCTAACCAGACCTGGACTTACACCACCACATCATAGCTGTTGGTAGTGTGCACAGATACACTCTTTTGTTGTATCCTTTTATTAGTCATATCCATCTGTCTGTTTATCATTCTGTCTGCTGTTTATATGTTTATCATTTATTTTTGTATATACCTAAAGTATTTACATATCCTGCAGGGCTAATTATGTCAGTTTTGTGTATGTTTACCCCTGCAAAAATGCCTTCAGGTCTCTGTCATTATTCATTGCCATTCTCTTACACCACCCCAAGCCATCTTTCTTTCTTCATTAGTTTATTAGTGAAACAGTTTCGTAGCTATGAGTTTTACAACAGAACCTCAGCAGGTTTAAAATGAAGCTTGTCATTGTACTGAAAGGGTTAGATGTGATAGGTAAGTAGAGCATGGTGATATTAAATGTGACCCAGGAATGTTTGTGTTGGAGAGGGATGCCTTCTTGTGGTGGCACTGATATATCCAGTTGGCTTCATTGACAGCTCATGCAAACGTCCCTCAGCTTCCTTCCCATCCCCTGAAAGGAGTTTGGCGGACAGCAGGACGAGAGCAACTTCAGCCCACAGTCCACCAGGTTCACATTCAGATGAGCCTGAAGTTGCAGGTGGTAATACTGCTGTTACTACTACTACCACTGTTACTGTACTACTACCACCACCTAAGCATTTTTTTTCTACTCCAACACATCCTAGAATACTCCAGCAGTTATGTAATATCATTGATGTTGTTGTTGATATACTGTATCATTCTTACACACATTATGGAGTGTGCAGAAACTGTTAGCTGTAGGTAATGAATTGTTGTGTATCATGTAGTAAGAAGGCATTGTAGTGAGAGGATTAAGGCAGCTGTGCAACATGATATGCAGCATAAAATTTAGCACTCCGTCTCATATGTGGGCTGGGTTATTTTATTTATAGATTATTTGTAGATTGAAATGATGTTGCTTAATTTTAAATGTGTGCAGTATGTTCCCATCTCTTATAAGAAGGGAACTGAACCATCATTAATTAATTGTCAGATCTTATGAAATTGAAATACTAAACTGGTATACACGGAATCTCCTTTATTAAGTTAGCACACCCAGGCTCATAAAACTCTTTCCCAAGTATCTAAAAATTATCTGGAGTTTACTGGAGTACATTGCCAAGTTGTTGTGGCCATGAGAAGGCTGAGACAATATTAACATATGTACTCCTGTGACTCACTCCTGGCAAATATATGGTAGTTTTCTAGGGCGAACAGCTGTAATACAAGGCTAGGGTTGATGTGACCATGAGGAGTGAATATGTAAACTGAGCAAATTTACCACATCTAGTGCATCATGTTTACAAGATCTGACTTAGCTCAGACAACCCAGTCACCTACTTTTATATTATCTGACATCTGCTTCCAAATCCCAGAGTTCATCAACACTGGCCAGACTAATATCCTCAAGACCCTTCTGCTACCCTTCATCAGTACCAACACAAAATACACCTGACAGATAATCTACTACTGTATTTGTCCTCACTGTAAAGCAACCCTCCAGCACCACGTGTACTGAACCTCATGCACTCGTCTATTATGACACAGGCTATCCTTAACGTCAACAAAAGATCTCTGGGAGTGCCAGGTGGAAGTGACTGGTATCCTGAGGTCCATTGGGTTCACGATAATTTTAGCCTGGGATACCACCATCACCTCCACCACCACCACCAACAGTAACAACAGCAGCAGCAATAAAACAATAATAACAACAACACCCCCCCCCTACCAAAAATACTTCCACTACTCTAGGCTTCCCTCCATCGTTTATTCTTCCACATTTTCTTTGCACCGTGTTGTCTGTCTTCCTTATGGTATACTTTTATATTATTGTATCGCATTAACTCCTTCGGCCAGATGATGCAGAGTAGTTTGTATTTTAGTCTTATTACTGTTAGATGATTTTATCATCATCATCATCCGGACCTCCTTTCCCACCTAAGGGCAGGGTGAGGAGATGATTTTATCCTTCTTTGAAATGATCTCTTTTTCTTTTATTGTATTAACACTTTTCAGTATTTGATGTACTTTGTATTTTATTCTTGCTGTATCCTGTTCACTTTCATTTTGCCTAAAATTGCCATCTCTTCCATTTTGACTGCCGAGCTCTAGTAAGAAATGAAACACAGAATTTTATACACCTACTAGTCATGAAGAAATGCTATGAAAATGATGTGGAGCTGTAGCATTGTTTTATTCTGTCACTGAGCTACGTGAAATAGGTGGCAAAAGAACAAAAACCAGGGACAAGATAAAGTGGTTGAACTACTGTAGAGTGCCAGATGATTGTATTTAAATTGGAAAGGATCTGTAGCAGTAAGGGGATTCATGATGGCTTTCTCTAATTTTTTCAAGTTCCAAAAGTCTTCTGATAGCTGAACAAAAGTGTACTTATAGCAAGAACAAAATATAATCTAACCGAGGAGGTTAATTGTATACTGTAGTTAGATGAATTTAGCGCATTGATTGTGAATTCAGTGTTCATTTGTGTTTTGTTAACATGGAGTACCATACATAAATATCGAACTCATTAGAATATTGCATTGTCTCAAATTATAATCTTGCGTTTTCAGTAAGCAATTTTTACACTGCAGTATTTGGCATTAAAACTATATTTTTGTTACTGCATTTCATTTCAAGTTTGCCCAAAATCGGACCATAAAAGGAAAAAGCCACACTTATGATGGTCACTTCCTTGTTGTAATTCAATTTGCTTTTGCAGGATGACCAGAGGGCCATAGGATGATTCTGTATCCCTCTCTCTTTTTCCTTGCAAAAATTTATCATAATAAGTTTGCTTGCAAGTCAGTGTCATGGTTATTACAGTTTGACCTTAATTCTTTCCATGTCCTTCCTGCAAAATCAAATCACAATTATAATAGGAGAGTTATCGTAAAGTTGCATGTGATGTGCAACCCTGAGTACTGTATTACTAACATAAGCTAAGAAAACGACGGTAAAACATGACCACTTTATTTTGTCCTTATACATTTTCTTACAGAAGCCTTCAGTATACTGTATACACTGCCTTTTTTTTTTCTTTGCTATTAAGTCATCAATAAATTAGAGGAATTTTGTCAGTCGTAAAAAATTTGCATCAGTAGATGTACAAAAAAGTTGTGATATTTCTGCACATACTGTATTCCTGACCCGTAACAAGGACAACCTGCAGTCAGTATACCATTATTCCAGCCAATTCCTATGAGTTATAGGTGGTAAGTGAAATTTGTTTGTCCTTGAACCAGGTTCTTAGCCTACCTCTCTTCTTACCCCACCTGACCACCTCTCGTACATCCTCTCAATCAGTCTTTCAGTCTCCTGTTACATGCACTCCCTTCGACAAAACCATCTCATTTGCATTTCTGTACATTTCCAATTACAATACAGCACATCCACTTCCACTCAGTACTTATTGTATAGGTTTCATTCCTGCATCCATTTTTTCATTCATGTTTTGCTCAGGGAGCAGGGTGGCTCAGTGGTAAAGCGAGTGACTCAAGATTGCGAGGTCGAGAGTTTGCGCTGTGCCCGGGTAGCTGCCTTGCTGGGAGGGGTAGCGCTCTCCTACAACCCTAGCAGGGCTATGTGATCTAACCAGGGCTATCTCAGGGGAATAATCCCCTTATCCTGTTTTGCACAATTTCTAGTCTTGTACATCTAATTTGTTCCCATTATCTGCACACTCAATTATCTTAAAGAAACCTGTTGATGAAAGGAAGATACATATGCAAGTCTTAGAAAGTCTGATAACTTTCTAAAGGTGAACACAGCTCATTACAAAGCGCATGTGTTAAAGGAAGGCAACACCATGTAATTAGTTAAAAATTTGCAACTAGGACTAATAAAAGACATCTCATTTTCGTTTCTAGACAAAAGTACCCCAAAATGTTGATCTGATTCTAATTTTTAGGACAGTCGAGTTTATCTAGCAGGACATGGTCGACTCTGCTTTATAATATTACAGATTATCCAGCAAGGTAGGCAAAATATAGATTTTATGTTTTATCAGGTCATCAGGATATGTACTAAATATTAAGAAAGTGTAACTTTGGAACTAGACTACACACACACACACACACACATATATATATATATATATATATATATATATATATATATATATATACGGTACATGCCTTGGCAGTACATGAAATTTTGTCTCATTTTGTTTATGAATATGCATTTGCATTTACATATAAGAGCCAGTTTACATATTCTGGTATCCCCTCTAAGCCAATAACATGGTAGATATTGAGAAGAGTTACTGAATGCGTTACTATTCGTGGCCCAGATGACAAATTCCGTGCGTTTGTTATAACAAGCGACGCCCGGGCCGGCAAAACTCAGAAGCACTCGGAAGAAGGCTGGTGATGAGCCGTGCGTGAAAGTTTGAAGTGTTATTTTCAAGTTTGTGAGATGTTGCGTGCTTTTATGGATGCACCAGAAGATACCGGTGGATGCTGTGTACAATTAAGTGTGTCAAGATACGGCCAAAGCCTTCATATACCCCAAGAAAACTAGAAATTCCTGTCACGCGCATCCTTTCTGATGGTGAGTACCGTTCTTCAGTTTTCATGTTTCAGTTACGAATCTCTGATTATGACAAACTTAGCAGGTAATTTAGTGTTCGAACTATGAATTACAAGAGAATACAGTAACGATGTCGAACAGAATATCTTAAGTTAGGAACCAAGGTTGTGTCAGCATGTGTCAAGTACAGAAAGCTTAAACGTCAGCGAAATTCAAAATGATTCGGAAATGATGAACTAACCATTTTCTTTATTATCAGCCTAATTCAGTTTAATCCAACTTCAGCTAGTATTATTCAGTCATATCCAGGGAAGGACATACATATATATAGCAAATTAACAGAAGCCATTATGTTGACTTAACCCTTTGGCTGCAAGTTATGTTTTTGCACGAACCAAACGATTGTATTGAGCATGGAGCTTGGAAAAACACTGTAGGCAAAGAATGAAGACATAGATCGTGGAATTTAGTGGGTTAAACTTGGCTGACGTAAATCTTATTGAATTAACTTTTCTAGAAACATCCTTCGAAAAAGCATCTTAATTTTTTCTTAGGATAATCGGGTTTGTTTGCACTGCTAGCGGAAAGGGCGACTTGGGGCGGGATTAAAGCTTCTTGCAACAGGTAGATGGATAGACAGCTGGATAAACAGAGAGATAGGGAGCTTTTTGCAAGATAGATGGGTAGATAGCTAGATAAATAGGTAGACAGGGAGTTCACATAGGAGATGACGTAAGTGTAGGCAGCAATTTTCTCGTATCCCAGAACAAAATAAGGCATTATGGTAGGTAAAAGCAAAAAAAAAAAAAAAAAGGAAGGTAAGCGTAAGGTACGTGGGGTAAGGCTGGTCTAATGGCAAAACGTAATTCGTGGTGCGTCACTTTATTCATGATTTTAAAAAGAGATTTCACACCGCGACAGGTTTCATGGTATTCAGTTGATTCCAGTTTTCTTTTTAATCTTCACCACTTTCGAAGCGTTTCATTTGAATTTTCGCTTTAGATTTCGCTATTATTGTCATGTATTGCATTTTGTATTAATTAGTGTTCGTTTTCTGTGTATGATTTATGATTTATTAGCGGCATGGTTGATGGTATTTATTGATTTAATTTTTATTTTCTTCGTTGCCAGTTCCAAAGGTGCTATATATCGGTACATTTTTTATGCATCTGGCTAAAATTATTTTCTGTGTGCTGTGAATGTGTGTATAGAAGGCAAGATTTTCCACGTATATTATTATGTATGTGCATTTTATTATGTATCGGTATGATATATATGTATTTTATGTATAATGTATTTTATTATTATGGATTATGTACTTTATTTATCGTGTATATGTATTTTATTTATGTATATGTAATTTGCTATGTATTAGATTGTATTTTAATGTGATGCGTACCGGTATTTTTATTTGTACGTATAAATTTCATAGAGAAGTATTTACAATGGATCTCAGACAGACCAGCAAATTACGAGTATTATCAAGAGTCAGTTTTATCGTGTTTTTCACTTTTATATTCACTGTTTCGATTGGGAATTGTTTGGTACCTGTATGAGTCGTAACACATGTGGCGGAGGATCGCAACATCTTTTCGTCAGTTTCCTACACATCACAGTATTTTGTGTGTGTGTGTGTGTGTGTGTGTGTGTGTGTGTGTGTGTTATAGATGCAGGCAGTGTTGATATTAGAGGTGAGATGGAGGGATGAAGTGGAGAGGTATATGAGAGAGGGAGGCGTGAGCTGCGGGGAGGGTAGTGAAACGGCGGGGGACAGGGCGACATGGAGGCGATTTGTTTGTGGCCACCCCTTACGGGATTAAGGCATCTGGCAGTAAAGAGATAAACAGAAAAATAAATAATAAAGAACTGTTTGGTGATCGCAAAATAAATCGCATGGGAATAAGTGCTTCGTAGCCTCGTATGCCGACCTGAGAAAATGATTTACTGGCAGTCTTATACTTTGCCTCGACTCAAGAAAGCTTATTAATGTGGTGATTCAGATATGTTTATTTTCTCGTTACCATGGAAACCAAAGTGATGAAATAGCTGTATAAGGAGAGAGAGAGAGAGAGAGAGAGAGTTAATTATTTAATCTGAAAAACTGTTATAGCGAGAAATGCAATATTTAGGGCAGCGATTGAGAGAGAGAGAGAGAGAGAGAGAGAGAGAGAGAGGGGTAGGTGAGGGTGGTTATTTAATTTTTATCTGAAAAACAAGTTATGCCACAAAGGAGAGAGAGAGAGAGAGAGAGAGAGAGAGAGGACCAAAAGTGGGGAGAGGGGGGCACTAGTCGACCGGATCAATAAATTCTGACATGAAAGAGAATCCAAACCTAATTAGTCCCCCCTTTCAGTAGGATTCGATAGTGTTGCCAGAACCTTCAATTAGCCAGCACAAATTTCATCCGCCACCCAGCACACCCGAGCATTTATTCTTATTATTATTATTATTTTTCTTTTTGTAAATGTGAATGGCCTTTGCTGCGTTATTTTTACTTTTAAGGGGGGGATATTGTGTGTGTGTGTGTGTGTGTGTGTGTGTGTGTGGAGTTTGACAAAAAAGAATCTGGAATAGACCTTTATATTTATACGGTATATCCATTTTTTAAGCATGTGATGATTTGGTAATATATTCATCCACCTTTGACAGACGTACACATTATTTATTTATTTATTTTTTTTTAGAATATATATTTTTTTTTTTTGGGGTAAAGTTTGTCATATTAAAAGTACTACTGAGAAAGGAAGTGGTAGAGGGAAGAAGGTGGATGTGTGTGTGTGTGTGTGTGTGTGTGTGTGTGTGTGTGTGTGTGTGTGTGAGAGCGAGATGTGTAAAGTGATGAGGCTTAGTAGTTGACATGGGATCGCTCTGCAGGTCGTATGAATAGGTGTAGGCAGGCTGGTGAAAAGAGAAGCCCACGTGTGAGTGAGTCTGAAGGCAGGGGGGTTGCATGGTAAGCCAGTCCAACCAAAACAAACCCCCCCCAAAAAGCCAGCCTAACGAAAACCCAACCCACCTGTGCAAAACGAACCCAACCCAGCCCAACCTACCTATGCAAACAAACCCAACCCAGCCCAACCCACCTGTGCAAAACGAACCCAACCCAACCCACCTATGCAAAACAAACCTAACCCAACCCAACCCACCTATGCAAAACAAACCCAACCCAACCCAACCCAACCCACCTATGCAAAACAAACCCAACCCAACCCAACCCACCTATGCAAAACAAACCCAACCCAACCCAACCCACCTGTGCAAAACAAACCCAACCCAACCCAACCCACCCTAATCCAACCGGACCTTATCTCACCTGGCCTCACCTCACGTCACCTGACCTTATGATCTTACCTACCTTGACCTTTATCCCCGGGCGACACACCGGCCCTGCGCAGAAATCGGCAAAGTGCATTGGTGCCGAAACTGCGAAACAGTATGAACAGCGGACGCGGAAAATCGGCAATATGATCATTATGAAGGATGGAGTTAGCTGTGGTGTAAGGCTATGTCCCTCTCTCTCTCTCTCTCTCTCTCTCTCTCTCTCTCTCTCTCTCTCTCTCTCTCTCTCTCCAATGTTATTCTTTTTGTCACTAGTCTTATATCTTAATTTAAATCTCTCTCTCTCTCTCTCTCTCTCTCTCTCTCTCTCTCTCTATCTATCTATCTATCTATCTATCTATCTCAATTCCGTGGCGGTGCTGCGTGTGGAGAGTTAATCTGGAGTGATAAGATTAAACTCTCCTGGTTCATCTCCCATCCTTCAGTCCACCCTCATCCACCTTCCACCCTATCAATCCACCCTCATCCACCCTATCAGTCCACTCTCTTCCACCTTCCACCCTATCAATCGACCCTCATCCACCTTCCACCCTATCAATCCACCCTCATCCACCTTCCACCCTATCAATCCACCCTCATCCACCATCCACCCTATCAATCCACCCTCATCCACACTGGTTATATCCTTATCTTTCTGTTTCTTCATCTACCCAGTTTTCTCTCTCTCTCTCTCTCTCTCTCTCTCTCTCTCTCTCTCTCTCTCTTTCCAGTGTTATTCTTTCTGTGTCACTAGGTCCATATCCTAATTCTCTCTCTCTCTCTCTCTCTCTCTCTCTCTCTCTCTCTCTCTCTCTCTCTCTCTCACCTGTCACCAAAATGGCCGGCACGTCTGACTGATTCCTACGGTTGACCACCTTGGCTGAGGCGGAGAATACTCGTATTAGGAGTTAATTGAATGTGTGTGTGTGTGTGAGAGAGAGAGAGAGAGAGAGAGAGAGAGAGAGAGAGAGAGAGAGAGAGAGAGAGAGAGAGAGAGAGTATATATTGAAGAGGGTTAGGGATAGACGAATAAAACAGAGGTAGGTGAAGAGAGAGAGAGAGAGGGAGGACGGAAGAAGGAAGAGGGAGGAGGAAGGAGAGGAAGGGAAGAGAATGGGAGAGAAGATGGGGGGAGGGAGGGGAGGAAGGATGAGGGAGGGAACTGGAGGGAAGGGAGGTATAGAAATGGAGTGATTAGGGTGAGGGAGGGGTACAGAGTAATGGGGAGGGAAGGAGGGGAGAGGAAGGGAGGGAGGGAGGGGATAAGGAGGAAGGGAGGGAGAGGAAGGGAAGAGACTGAGAGAGAGGGAGAGAGACTGAGAGAGAGAGAGAAGAGGGGGAGGGGGAGAGAATGAACAGAAAGCTATACTCCGTCTGTTGTATATATCTATCATTTATCTATGTATATGTTAATCACTATGTCAACCCTCAACCAATCATGCTATCTCCATCTATCTGTTTATCTCTCTGCCTGTATCTGGCTTAAGAGTTTAGCTATATCCTTATCCTCCTACTTCTTCGTCTGCCCAGTTATATATATATCTGTCTCTTTGAAGCTGTTGTTTTGCAGTTAAAGTTTGCTAAAAGTTGTCAGTGTTGCTGTTATTAGCGCTTATCACACACACACACACACACACACACACACACACACACACACACATATATATATATATATATATATATATATATATATATATATATATATATATATATATATATATATACACCTTTTATATACACACAAGTCGTTATTTTACCTCTTCTTCCTCTTCTTCTTCCTCCTCTTCTTCCTCTTCCTCCTCTTCTTCCTCTTCCTCCTCCTCCTCCTCCTTCATCCTCTTCTTCTTTCTTCTCTTCTTGTTCTTCTTCTAGTATTTTTAATATTATTATTTTGCTTTTTTATTTTGCTTTTTTTCATCATCATCATCATCATCATCATCATCATCATCACTATGAATCTGCCTCTTATCATCCTGTCCTTCCTTATACTGCATATATTATTATTATTATTATTATTATTATTATTATTATTCTCCGATAAGGATAGTATGTTTTCATCCCTGTTAATTTGTTTGTTTGTTTGCTAGCAGGATTACTCAATAACTAAGAGAGATTTGGACCAAATTTGGTGGGTAGACAGCCCATGTCCCAAGGAACAATCGATTAACTTTTGGCACAGAACCGGATCGTATGACTGATTCTGGATCCGGAAAACACTTATTGCGAAACCCTAATCAGTGATGAGAAAACGTAACCCATTATGAAGAGTGGTTTGGAAATTACGTTGCCCTTGTCGGAGAGATGCGCTCCACTGAGTGCCCCTCTGGTTATTATATTTATTATTAAATTTTGATGCCATTTTACAGTCAGCGCTTGGAATGAATGATGACTGTGTTTGTGCGAAGAATTTCATTTACTGGAATGAAGTCGGGCGATGGTGGTGATGATGATGAGGAGGAGGAAGAGGAAGTGGGTGATGATGAACTTGTGAAAGTAATTTCATTTACTAGAAGGAACTAGGACGATGATGATGGTGATGATGATGATGAGGAGGAGGAGGAGGCGGAGGAGGAATAAGAGGTGGATGATGATGAATTTGTGAGCATGAACTGTAACTAAGTTAGGTAGATAGTATATATATATATATATATATATATATATATATATATATATATATATGTATATATATATATATGGTAGAGAGAGAGAGAGAAAGTGTAGGTAAAATAAACAAGTCTATTATCACACCATTTATTTTTCCACACATTTGGGTGTTGTTTTGATGGTGGTATCCCCACTATACACTATACACCACCACGCTACCTACTGCACCACCACACATACCCTACATACATACATACACACACACATATACATACATACATGCATTCATACACACATACTCGTTCATACATGCATACATACATACAGACATGCATACAAATTTGGTACACACCCCACAACATACATACATAGATTCATACATACATTGATAGGTGCTTGAAATACACCCACACCTTATACATACATACCATACATACATTCTTATACCTACACCATACATACACCCATGGATACGTACACAGACATCCACACCGACATACCAGACCCACACCACTTCCTGCACCCACATCCACACCCACACACCAGTACTCACACCCACACACCGGTACTCACACCCACACCACCCACACCCACACCACCAGTACTCACACCCACACCACCCACACCCACACCACCAGTACTCACACCCACACACCAGTACTCACACCCACACCACCCACACCTACACCACCAGTACTCACACCCACACACCAGTACTCACACCCACACCACCCACACCCACACCACCAGTACTCACACCCACACACCAGTACTCACACCCACACCACCCACACCTACACCACCAGTACTCACACCCACACACCAGTACTCACACCCACACCACCCACACCCACACCACCAGTACTCACACCCACACACCAGTACTCACACCCACACCACCCACACCCACACCACCAGTACTCACACCCACACCACCCACACCCACACCACCAGTACTCACACCCACACACCAGTACTCACACCCACACCACCCACACCCACACACCGGTACTCACACCCACACACCAGTACTCACACCCACACACCAGTACTCACACCCACACCACCCACATCCACACCACCAGTACTCACACCCACACACCAGTACTCACACCCACACCACCCACACCCACACCACCAGTACTCACACCCACACCACCCACACCCACACCACCAGTACTCACACCCACACACCAGTACTCACACCCACACCACCCACACCCACACCACCAGTACTCACACCCACACCACCCACACCCACACCACCAGTACTCACACCCACACACCAGTACTCACACCCACACCACCCACACCCACACCACCAGTACTCACACCCACACCACCCACACCCGCACCACCAGTACTCACACCCACACCACCCACACCCACACCACCAGTACTCACACCCACACCCACACATACACCCAGTACTAATAGCTACCTACACCCATACCTAAATATATATATATATCTCCACATATTTATATCTACACATAAACACCTGATGTATATTGGACCCCCACCCCCACACCCGCACCTGCACCCACACCCACAGGTAGTTATGTCGTTATGTCTTGGGAATTTGTATACGAGGTGGTAGAGGAAGTTCTTGGCGCCTGTACCTTAGCGATTTATTGCGGTTTATAACACCTTGGCATTTTTCTTTCTGTTATTAACTGTATATAGGTTTCCGTCTGGACCTTCTTTTGTATTAGTAACATAGGCCTACTAGAGTGAGGTGTGATGTGGACACAAAGTCGCCAAGGATGGTGACGCTCCACGCCCACATCAACCCCTCCTCCCCACACACACACACCTTCATTTTGTTAACGCCCCGCCCTGCGCACTAGGGCACTGTCAGCGAGGTCTCCCTAGGGGCCTCCTGTGTCAGGGCGAGGCAGGTGCCGTTGGCCAGGGGCGGCAGGAAGGCCAGCTCGGTGTCTGGGTGGGGGGGTTGGCAGTTGGGTGAGGGTGAGGGCGATGAGGGCGGCGGCGGGGGTGAGGGGGGGCGGGGCAGGGGCAGGCAGGGGGAGTAGGCCTGGTGGCGGCGGGAGTCCCTGAGGAAGGCTGCAAGGCGCTCCAGGCTGCCGCGGGAGCCGCCCCAGCCCGCGCCACGCCGCAGGAGGGACTGGGACACCCGCACGGACAGGATGGCCTCCAGGGCACGCAGCACATACGGCGAGGAGGAGTTGAGGCTGCTGCTGCGAGCCGGCCGCTGCAGTGACGCCGCCACCAGCAGGGGTGTGTGGCAGTCAGCAGGGTCACTGCCAGCGTTGGGGCGCCTCGGGCACAGCTCCATGCTGCGGGACTTGGTCACTCCCGTGCCGGGATCCAGGGTGTCCAGGTGACGGTAGTCTGGTGGGGTGGCGGGGCCGCTGGGGTCTGGGGTGGGGGACAGCACCAGCGTCACGTCGTCGTCACGCCCCGATACTGACCCCTCAGAGTCCAGGGAGGAGGTGGACAGCGTGACGCGGTGGGGGCCAGGCCGGTACCCCCGCGCTGCCTCAAACGTCGGCACCGTCAGGAAGTTGGACATGCTGGCGGGGGAGTGCGAGCCAGGCGAGTTGCAGACAGGCAGGATGCCGTCCATGGGGCGGCGGAGGCGGGTGGGCGAGGGTGTGCCGTCCTCCAGCGGGTGCCACGACAGGTCTGAGGAGCGGCGGTGCATGCGAGGCCGGTCTGGTGTTGGGGGGCGGGGTGGCGCCGGCAGGAGGCAGTCCGACATGCGGCGCTGCAGTGACCTTGTCAGCGGCAGCGCCAGCGTGGATGTGATGGACGGGCGCCGCGAGTTGGCTGCGGACGGCACTCGGGCCTGGATCTCGTGCCGCATCTCTGTCTTGTACAGCTTCTTGCGCAGGTAGTGGCGCAGCGCCTGGCGTACGCCGCGGCTTTTGGCTCCGTACACCACCACGTGCGCCAGTGGGGTGAGGAGCAGCGTGGTGGTGGCCACGAGGGCCCAGTAGGGGTGTGCCGGACGGCCCTGCACTGCCTCCCACACCCCCGTCAGGAACCATGGGCAGCAGCACACCAGGAAGCTCACCACCTGCTCCACCACGCTCCACACGGACTTACGTTTCTTGCGTGGCAGGTCGAATGGGTTCTTCTGGTGCGTAACGGTGGCCTGCGCTGACATCATCACCTCGAAGATGGCAGAGAAGATGCGGTGCTGGTGGTGGCGGGCGATAAGTACGATGCGGGTGTTGATGGCCACCATGATGGCCAGCGGCACCGCCACACACACGGTCGCCAGCGCCCACACGTACCCAGTGGCGCTGGGGGTGTGGCAGGCGGGCAGACACACGCCCTGGTTTGGGGTGTAGGAGTATGGTCCGGCCAGGGGCGGCGTGGCCACACCCAGCCCCAACAACCACGCCAGGCAGGAGAACCCCGCCACCCTAGGCCGTGTGACCAGCTGTGTGTAGCGCAACGGTGTGGCGATGGCGCAGTACTTGTCGCAGTGCAGCCCCACCACCACCCACACCCCCGCAGTGTGCAGCAGCAGCAGCAGGAATCCCTGCATTTGGCACCAGACACCGCCACTCTCAGCACTAATACCAGCACCAACACCAGCACCGCCCTGTCCCTCACCCGCTGTGGCGTTGACCTCCGCCTCCTCCACCTGGCTGCTGCTACTGCTGCTGCTGCTGCTGTTGTTTGTGGCGGGGGAGCCTGGGTGTTCCCCCGACTCCCCCGCCGTCACCCACCGACCCTGCAAACATACACACGTTAGTTGCACGGTACAGTTGCAAACAGTAATAGTGCTCCACTTAGTACTAAAACAATTATGAAAGTCAAACCCAATATTCTGATACGTTTCCTGGCCTGCGATGAACTCCACATCACGCCACAACACCAACATCAAGTAGTTTAAATTAGCTGCCATTGTCTAGTGTAATCCATATATCGTTTTCTATACATGCACAAAAACAATATATTAGTCCCTCCTTCGAAGATAAATTATATAACCCATTACCAGGCAGTTCATGTAGGGAAACTTTGGATTTTATTTTGGTTTTTCCCCCAATATACTTTTTTTTTTTTTTTTTTTTTAATAGCAGAGAAAACCTTGCACGTAAAGGTTAAAAAATGTTGAAGTCTTTTACACAATTGGTTTAAAATCTAGACTGGGTATTATGGGAAGAAATTAGGAAGTGTGTATGTGTGTGTGTGTGTGTGTTTAGGAATGAAAAATTGACCTACCATTGTGTGTGTGTGTTTAGGAATGAAAAAATGATCTCTCATTGTGTATGTGTGCGTGTGTGTGTGTGTGTGTGTGTGTGTGTGTGTGTGTGTGTGTGTGTGTGTGTGTGTGAATGCATGTATGTGTTAATCAGCCAACTAACCACCT
The DNA here is from genome assembly GCF_032717465.1 of Coenobita brevimanus. NCBI lineage: Eukaryota > Metazoa > Arthropoda > Malacostraca > Decapoda > Coenobitidae > Coenobita > Coenobita brevimanus. The sequence continues at coordinate 1,431,145 of NC_137010.1, forward strand.
CATTACACCCGTCTCATTACCCAGTCACACTCTCCCTAATTACATTCAGAAACCTTGTTATTAAACCACTGATTACCTGCAGGAATGCTTGGTGTGATTTCAGAGAGAGAGAGAGAGAGAGAGAGAGAGAGAGAGGTGGGAGGATAGACGTGAAGTGCATGGAAACTCGGAATGAAAACACACACACACACACACACACACACACACACACACACACACACAGAAATGGAACTGAATTCAAAGGGAAATTTTAAAGGAAACTGGGAAAGTAGGGTTGAAAGATGCCATAGTTCGAACTTAAATAGAAAATCGAATTATAATGGAGAATTAATTAAAAAAAAAGAGATTAAATGTTGGTATAAGAGAAGCAGATAATGAGAGAGAGAGAGAGAGAGAGAGAGAGAGAGAGAGAGAGTTGGTAAGGTTCAGAATCAGAGAGTAAAAGTTTGAACCTTCACCCTTAGAGAAGTAATCGGGTGTGGATGAGAGAGAGAGAGAGAGAGAGAGAGAGAGAGAGAGATGGCATAATGAATAGATAGATACATTAGTAGATAGATAAATTCAGTTAAATATCGTAATACTAATACAGATATCTATAATTCCACTGATATTTATAAATCTCATATAAAGATCAGGAAAAGCCTGAGTATATGGCAGTAATATCTATCTATCTGTCTATTTATCTATCAGTCTATCTAAGTATCTCTGTCCATCTATGTATCTATCTACCTGTCTGTCTGTGTCCATCCATCCATCCATCCATCTGTCTATCTGTCTATTCATCCAACTGTCCATCCATCCATCCAACCAATATATCTGTCCATCCATCCATCCATCCATTTATTTCTCCATCTATCTGTCCATCTCTCTATCAGTCCATCCCTCCACCCAACCATCCATCCATCCATCCATCCATCTATCTGTCTATCTATCTATCCATCTAACCATAAAACAACCATCACAACACAATAAAACGAGAAACACATCATCAGGCCAGGTGTTAAATACCTGGATGAAAACTAATTAACAAAGACTTACCTGTGTAATTATAAAACCCACCTGTATTAACGAAGGTGTGGAGAAGACGATGAAGAGGAGCGAGAGGAGAATACCTGTGCTCATTAACTGCAGGTGTAACAGGTTTGTGCTGTTCTTGTACTGCGGGAAACGAGGGAATTGGGTGGTTAGAGTCGTTAGGGAGGTGATGAGGGGTCATTTAGAGGGATTAAGTGATTGTAAGGGGTGATTAAGATGGATATTGGTGTTGTTGGTTAATGAGGGTTGTTTGGGATGCTGTTAGACTGGTGGAACGAGGGAATTGGGTGGTTAGAGTCGTTAGGGAGGTGATTGGGGTCAATTAGAGGAATTAAGTGATGATAATGGGTGATTAAGATGGATATTGGTGTTGTTGGTTAATGAGGGTTGTTTGGGAGGCTGTTACACTGGGGGAACGAGGGAATTGGGTGGTTAGAGTTGTTAGTGAGGCGATTATTGACATTTTTATTATTATTATTATTATTATTATTATTATTATTATGCCTATAGAGTCTGGTATAAACTCTTTATTTCTATTTGGTTTCTTCTCACCAAAAGATGAGGTTGCTCTCTCTCTCTCTCTCTCTCACTCTCTCTCTTTCTCCTAAACTATTTCCCTTCCCTCTTCCTTTTTTCCTTCCTCTCTCGTTCCTCCTCTTCTCTCTTTCTCTACCATTCAGTCGTCTTCTCTTTTCTCTCCTTCTCTCTTCTCCCCTCTCCATCCCTCCTCTCTTTTCTCTCTCCCTCTCTTCCTTCCCTCCGTTCTTTCCTCCACTCATAAAGGATGTTGACATGGAGGAGGACGGCGTGGAGTGCATTTTCTCAACTCAGTCCCGTATTGAAGTTAGAGAGAGAGAGAGAGAGAGAGAGAGGAGAGAAATTGTACTCGTATACTGCTCAGCACTTTCATATTCTCTCCCTCTCCCACCGATGGTTTGGAGAGAGAGAGAGAGAGAGAGAGAGAGAGAGAGAGAGAACAACCACAAGAGGGAGCAATAAAAAAAAATAAGGTCTGGAAATCATTGCTGTTTACATCTGATACATTTTCATACATTTAGCAGTCTACCTGTCTACCTGCTTTACCTGTCTACCTGCCTTACCTGTCTACCTATCATACCTGTCTACCTGTCTTACCTGTCTAACCTGTCTACCTATCATACCTGTCTACCTGTCTTACCTGTCTACCTGCCTTACCTGTCTACCTGTCATACCTGTCTACCTGCCTTACCTATCATACCTGTCTACCTGCCTTACCTGTCTACCTATCATACCTGTCTACCTGCCTTACCTGTCTACCTATCATACCTGTCTACCTGTCTTACCTGTCTACCTGTCTTACCTGTCTACCTGTCTACCTGTCTTACCTGTCTACCTGCCTTACCTGTCATACCTGTCTACTTGCCTTACCTGTCTACCTGCCTTATCTGTCTACCTGTCATACCTGTCTACCTGCCTTACCTGTCTACCTGTCATACCTGTCTACCTGCCTTACCTGTCTACCTGTCATACCTCTCTACCTGCCTTACCTGTCTGCCTGTCATACCTGTCTACCTGCCTTACCTGTCTACCTTTCATACCTGTCTCCCTGCCTTACCTGTCTACCTATCATACCTGTCTACCTGCCTTACCTGTCTACCTGCCTTACCTGTCTGCCTGCTTTACCTGCCTACTTGCCATACCTGTCCACCTGCCTTACCTGTCTACCTGCCATACCTGTCTACCTGCCTTACCTGTCTACCTGCCTTACCTGTCTACCTATCTTACCTGTCTACCTGCCTTACCTGTCTACTTATCATACCTGTCTACCTGCCTTACCTGTCTACCTTCCTTACCTGTCTGCCTGCCTTACCTGTCTATCTCTCTTACCTATCTACTCGTACCTGTCTCACCAGTCTGTCTACCTGTCTATCTATCTACCTGTCTACCTGCCTTACGTGTTTGCCTGTCTACCTCTCTACCTGCCTTACCTGTTTGCTGGAGAGGATGATGAAGAAGATGAAGGAGGAGGCGAGGAGGGTGATGACGAGGGCGGCAGTCAGCACCACGCCCACCACCACCCCGCCCACCATCTTCACGCCCCCGCCCACCACGCCACACTCCACGCCCACGCCCGTCTTCTAGGTCTTCTTCCTCTTCTTCCTCCTCCTCCTCCACTTCTTCTACTTCTTCTTCTTCTTCCTCTTCCTCTACTTCCTCCTCCTCCTCTTCCTCCTCCACTTCTTCTTCTTCTTCTCCTGGTAAAAGTGGGTCAAGTTCCTCCTTTACCCAGTCACACGCCCCTGAGTTGAGTTGGTTGAGAGACTGGTTAGAATCTTAAGTTGATTTTTCTTTTTTGATAATATTCTTTGTCTCTTTCATTCACCCTTTTTTTTTTAATGATGGTTTCTCGTGTTGTTAGTTTGCCTTTTTTTTCTCTCACCTCCTTTTTCTTTATTTTTTTATTTCTGTGTCTTTTTTCACCTCTTTTTTTCCTCTTTTTTTGGTTAGTTTCTGTGTTCTCGTTTACCTCTTTTTTTTCCTCTTTTCTGTCAGTTTCTGTTTTTTTCACCTCTTTTTTTACCTCTTTTCTGTCTGTTTCTGTTTTTTCACCTCCTTTTTCTCTTTTCTGTTTGTTTCTGTTTTTTTCACCTCTTTTTTTTTTTTCCTATTTTCTGTTTGTTTCTGTTTTTTCACCTCTTTTTTTACCTCTTTTCTGTTTGTTTCTGTTTTTTTTACCTCTTTTTTGTTTGTTTCTGTTTTTTTCACCTCTTTTTTTTACCTCTTTTCTGTTTGTTTCTGTTTTTTTCACCTCTTTTTTTCCCTATTTTCTGTTTGTTTCTGTTTTTTTCACCTCTTTTTTTTCTATTTTCTGTTTGTTTCTGTTTTTTTTCGCCTCCTTTTTCTCTTCTGTTTGTTTCTGTTTTTTTCCACCTCTTTTTTTTTTTTTTCCCTATTTTCTGTTTGTTTCTGTTTTTTTCGCCTCTTTTTTTCCCTCTTTTCTGTTAGTTTCTATGTTTTTCGCCTCTTTTCATCTCTTTATTCTTTTCGTATCCCCTATTCACCTCTTTTTTTTCTCTCTCTCTTTTTTTGGTAAGTCTGTGCCCTCTTCACCTCTTTTTTTATCCTTTTTTAAATTTGTCTCACCTCTCTTTTCCTCTTTTTTTTTTTTAAATTTCTCTTTTTCACTTCTTCGTACTTTTTTTTCACTTTACTTAGGTTTCTCTTTTTGTTGGTTTTATTTGTCCTCTTTTCACCTCTTTTTTCCTCTTTTTTGTCAACTTCTGTGTCCTCTTTTCACTCTATCACCTCACACACACACGCCACACACTCCAGCTCACAGGCAGACGCGTGTTTTTGATTAGTTTGGTATATATGAGTTAGTTTCCCCTCGCAGCCGCCCATTTTCTCTCTCCTCAATCTCTGAGTATATTATTTCTCGTTTTCTTTGTCTCCCCATTTCACCCCACAACATAGCACTTCTGTACCTCTCCCCACAACACAGCACGTTTCTCCCCAGTTCACCCCACAGCATAGCACGTATGTATTAATTTTCTCCCCACAGCATAGTGCATTACCCCACAACATAGCACGTTTCACCCCACAACTGGACGTTTCTCTCCACAGTATGGCACGTTTCTCCCCACAGTATGGCTCGTTTCACCTCACATATAGCACGTTTCACCCTACAACATAGCACGTTTCACCCCAAAACATAGGTCGTTTCTCCCCACAGTATGGCACGTTTCACCCCACTATATAGCACGTTTCACCCCACAACATAGGACGTTCCTCCCCACACTATGGCACGTTTCACCCCACATATAGCTCGTTTCACCCCACTGTATATCACGTTTCACCCCACAACATAGCATGTTTCACCCTACAACATAGCACATTTTATCCCTCAACGTAGCACTTTTTGTCAATCTAGCACATCACGCACCCCGACCTCTTGGACAGTCGCTTGTGTGGTTTCTTGTCGAGGTGTACTGTAGTGTCAGCCTCAGAATTTCTTTAAGTGTGTGTACTAGATGCTCTCTTCCCCCTCACTTCCTCCCACTTCCTTTCACTTCCTTCCACTTCCTCCTCCACTCGCTTTAACCTCTGAGTGGATGGTAGCGCTTGTTATAATGTGATCTTTCTTCAGGGAACTTATATTTCCATCCACTTCCTCCTCACTTCCTCCTCACTTCCTTCCACTTCCTCCTCCACTCGCTTTAACCTCTGAGTGGATGGTAGTGCTTGTTACAAACCAAGGAATCAGTTTGTAGGTAGAATCTTGTATACTTCTTGGCACTGACTTCCTCCTTTCTTTGCTACCGGGATTTTGATTATTCTCTCTCTCTCTCTCTCTCTCTCTCTCTCTCTCTCTCTCTCTCTCTCTCTCTCTCTCTCTCTCTAATCTCCTCCTCCTGTCGCCTCCTCCTTCTCCTCCCTCCTCCTTCTCTTACCTGACCTCCCCTCCTGCGTCTTTCATTCCTTCTTCCACCTCTCCCAGTTCTCTCCCTCCCCCTCCCTCCCTCCCTCCCTCCCTCCCTCCTCTCAGAAGCGTACCCTCACCCTCATCACCATCATCACTATCATCATCATCTTCATCATCTTCTTCTTCTTCTTCCTTTCCTCTAGGTCATCTTCGTCTCAGCCTGGGGAAGAGAAACAAGTGAGGAGTTAGATTATCACTGTAATGAGAGAGAGAGAGAGAGAGAGAGAGAGAGAGATTAATAAGGATCTTTCGTAATGTATCTTTTTAGCCTAATGGAGAGAGAGAGAGAGAGAGAGAGAGAGAGAGAGATTACTAAGGATATTTCGTCATGTGAATATCGTTTTAGCCTAATTTTGAGAGAGAGAGAGAGAGAGAATTAGTAAGTAGGTAGGTAGGTATGTAGGTGGACTGATAGGTACGTAGTAGGTGTGTGTGTGTGAGTGTGTGTGTGTGTGTGTGTGTGTGTGTGTGTGTGAGAGAGAGAGAGAGAGAGAATTAGTAAGCAGGTGGGTATGTAAGTAGATGGGTTGGTAGGCAGGAGAGAGAGAGAGAGAGAGAGAGAGAGAGAGAGAGAGAGAGAGAGAGAGAGAGAGAGAGAGAGAGATTATGAACATCCTGAGATCCAAACAAACCCAGACTCATTGGAAGGTCGAAATGCGGTTCAATAGAGTGACGTCACGCGGCTTCTGATGACGTCACGCGGGGGGGCGGGGCTACGACACCCACTATTACCCGGCCAACCCCCGCCATTTTGGTACTAGCTGAGGATAGGTACTGGATATATGATGAGGATATTTTGATGTTTTTATGGATGTATTGTGATGTTAGGTTAGGTTTATTTTTTGTCAAACCTGATAACATACAAACATTTATATATACACAACAAACCTCTTTTAAGTATCTGTGTGAGAAACCAAAATGGCGGACCTGGCCCCATATTTTATGCCCCTCGATGCCAATGATCTTCCTTTTTACAACGCATGGTTTCCCGGGAGGGGGGGGGGTGCGAATTGGGAGCGGGGCAGTGAAATGGCTTGGGACAGGGTGACGTGGAGGCGATTTGTTTGTGGCCACTTTGTGTAAGGGATTAAGGCGTCTGGCAGTAGATAGATAGGTTTCCCGGAATTCATAGATCTACTCCGTTTTTTTCAAGGACACTTCCCGACGGTGACAAAATCGATCCTTGTCAGAAATTAAGATCACCCTGACTTCTGGCATTTCGAAATTAAACAGTTGCAAAGGTTATACATCTTCTGTACATGTAATTTTGTAATGGGTGTAATTTTGTAATGGGTCAAGTGTTTTGGGGATGGATTTAGGCTCCTGTGTTTTTGTAATGAGTGTATAGTAATGGGTAAGGCGATTTGTGTGTGTGTGTGTGTGTGTGTGTGTGTGTGTGTGTGTAATAAATTTGCTCATGTTTTGTGTGTGTATGATATTTTTGTTCATGTTATGTGTGTGTGTGTGTATGTGTGTGTGTGTGTATGTATGTGTGTGTGTGTGTGTGTGTGTGTGTGTGTGTGTGTGTGTGTGTGTGTGTGTGTGTGTAATAAAATTGTTCATGTTGTGTTATTGTCACAGTAAAAATAAATAAATAAATAAAATAAACGTTAATAAAAAACGTAAATAAATGCCAATAAATCAGAGAAAATAAAGAATTATCATAAACAGAACTAGAATCAACCCTAGCTAAGAATAAAAAAAAAAATCGATATACACTTTTTCGAGACCGTCCAAAATGAAAAAAAAAAATGATATACGGTATCTCTTTTTCGAGTCCCGTCAAAATGAAAAAAAAAAAAAAAAAGGAATATATCTTTTTTTATCCGATAGCCGTGAAAATTATAGGGAAAAAATACCCCTGAATAAGGTAAAGAATTAGACGAGAAATTAAAGGGCATTGAGACTTGACAACGCCGCTGGGGGAGAGCCAATCAGCGCCACCTCCGCCACTCGCCCCAGCCAATCAGCCGCCTTTATTTTCCCGCCCTCCCTTAGCGTGGCTCCCCAGCGATGCCACATCTCCCTCGACAAGCCAATTATACCCCCAAAAGTAGATTAGAACGAGTGTATACATTGAAAAAGTATATTTAGAGCAGAAATTATTCCCCGGAAAGTATATTAGAGTAGAAGATATATATTTAAAGTGGAAAATCTTACTTGAACTTGCATATATTTTCCCGCCCTCCTCCATGTGTCTTTGCAATGTTGTCCCGTCTTCAAGAAATATACCTATAGAAGTATATGAAATTCTGAAATATGATACGGGGTTGCCACATCTACAAAACGCCAAAATTTTACCCTCACAAAATATTAAGATGCCGAAATAGGGGCTTACTACATCTACAACGCGAAAATTTTACCTCGTGAAATGTTAGATTCTTGAATACACGGTTGCCAAATCCACATAACGCGAAAATTTTAACTGCAAAATATTAGATTCTGAAATACGGTGTTGTCATATCTAATTCAACGCCAAAATATTACCCCCGCAAAATATTAGATTCTTAAATGATGCTGAGTTGCCACATCCTCAAAATCAAAATTAGATCCAGAAAAGTATATTAGATTTTGATATATTTTGTTTCTGCCTCTAGAGAACCAAAATTATGCCTCCAAAAAAGTATATTAGAAATCCAAATTGATGCAGTGTTGCCATATCTTCAAAATAATTATACAGTATACCCCGAGAAGCACATATATTATTTTCCGAAATGATGCTGGGGTGCCACATCTCGAAAAAGAACCTTATATCCCTGAAAACTATGGGAGAGAGAGAGAGGGAGAGAGAGAGAGAGAGAGAGAGAGAGAGAGAGAATGTATCAGGACCGAAAATTCAGATTTTGGGATAGAGAGAGAGAGAGAGAGAGAGAGAGAGAGAGAGAGAGAGAGAGAGAATGTATCAGGACCGAAAATTCAGATTTTGGGAGAGAGAGAGAGAGAGAGAGAGAGAGAGAGAGAGAGAGAATGTATCAGGACCGAAAATTCAGATTTTGGGAGAGAGAGAGAGAGAGAGAGAGAGAGAGAGAATGTATCAGAACCGAAAATTCAGATTTTGGGAGAGAGAGAGAGAGAGAGAGAGAGAGAGAGAGAGAGAGAGAGAGAGAGAGAGAGAAAGAAAGAGAGAGAGAATATGTATCAGGATCGGACATTCAGTTAGATTTTGAGAGAGAGAGAGAGAGAGAGAGAGAGAGAGAGAGAGATGCATCAGGGTCTAAAATTGTGTGTTTTTGAGGCGACTTTGAACCCTGTCGCCGCCATGGCCTGAGTATGGCGATATGGCAGTGATTTATATAACACGAAGAAGGGGAGTAAAGTAAGCAAAATAAGTCGCTTAGGAAAAGGTGTTAGGGAGCTTAGACGAGAATAATGGAGAAAAATTGTATCAGACGATTTGGTTCGGCAGAGTGTGGGGTGAAAATGATGACTCTGTGTACATCAATATTCGATCGAGGGAGAGAGAGAGAGAGAGAGAGAGAGAGGAGGCTGGGTTGTGACGTCATCCACACTGGGCTACTTCCTCGTTGGTGGCTTGACTGGCTTTGTTTGCTACTACTACTAATACGACCACTATTACTACTACTACTACTAATACTACTTCTACTACTGCTACTACTACTACTACTACCACTACTAAGAACTCCACAGTCTGTAGAGTTCTTATTGATACTGTAGATATTAATTTGTTTATTTTGGGGGGGAGGGGAGATCTAGAAGGCTGGCATTTCAAATCATTCGAGACAAAGACTCAGGGTTTTCAGAAGTGATGTGTCTTGGTTGCAGGCTCCTCTTGACACAAACATTATTTTCCCCTTAACACTAGCTCTGTCTCTGTTATTTATTTATTGTATTTATTTATTTTCAGTTTTTTCCCTCCTGCGCAGCAAAAACTACTGAATCGATTGCCATGCCGATATTGCAGTGTGTAGTGGTCAATGTATACTGGTGCACCTGAGTATACTAATGCACCTGGGTATACTGGTACACCTGGGTATATACTGGTGCACCTGGGTATACTGGTGCACCTGGATATACTAGTGCACCTGGGTATACTGGTGCACCTGGGTATACTGGTGCACCTGGGTATACTGGTGCACCTGGGTATACTAATGCACCTGGGTATACTGGTGCACCTGGGTATACTGGTGCACCTGGGTATACTAGTGCACCTGGGTATACTGGTGCACCTGGGTATACTAGTGCACCTGGGTATACTAATGTACCTGGGTATACTAGTGCACCTGGGTATACTAGTGCACCTGGGTATACTGGTGCACCTGGGTATACTAGTGCACCTGGGTATACTAGTGCACCTGGGTATACTAGTGCACCTGGGTATACTAATGCACCTGGGTATACTGGTGCACCTGGGTATACTAGTGCACCTGGGTATACTAGTGCACCTGGGTATACTAGTGCACCTGGGTATACTAATGCACCTGGGTATACTAGTGCACCTGGGTATACTGGTGCACCTGGGTATACTAGTGCACCTGGGTATACTAGTGCACCTGGGTATACTAGTGCACCTGGGTATACTAGTGCACCTGGGTATATTAGTGCACCTGGGTATACTAGTACACCTGGGTATACTAGTACACCTGGGTATACTGGTGCACCTGGGTATACTAGTGCACCTGGGTATACTGGTGCACCTGGGTATTGATATTGATATCCAACAAATACTTTTTGAGATATTGGGGAAAGTCAAAACGGCTGCCTCATGCCTAAAAGTGTAAATCTGAAAGTATTTGGCCGATTTTGACCAAACTTGGTGGACATGTAGAGGGTCAGGGGTTAACATGGTCTGCGTAGTATGAATGACCTTGACCTTGATCTCAAAGTCACGAGTCAGAATCCATAAAAATAATTAATACCAAAAGTCCCTTAATATTAGTTCTACAGTGATGAAATTATTTTCATTCGAAGTGTGGAGTTCTTTGAATATCGTTTCAGCAATTTCAGAGTTCTGTTTATTATTATTATTATTATTATTATTATTATTGTTATTATTATTACCATTTTTATTATTTTTATTATTATTATTATTATTATTATTATTATTATTACTATATTTATTATTATTATTATTATTGCGAGGAATACCATATAATTGAACAGTCTAACACATCACATCAGTCTAACACACAGACACAACAACACATACAGCCAGTCTAACACTCTAACACCAATTCTATCTCCCTTCTGACATTCTCTGTCTTATAACCCCTTCAGTACGATTCCTTTATTTTCCTTTGACTTGCCCTAAAATTGCCATCTCTCCATCTTGAATGCAGGGCTGTAGCAATGAACACCCTCTCTAACACTTCTAACACTCCTAACCCTACCTAACACCCTCTCTAACACTTCTAACACTCCTAACCCTACCTAACACCCTCTCTAACACTTCAAACATTCCTAACCCTACCTAACACCCTCTCTAACACTTCTAACATTCCTAACCCTACCTAACACCCTCTCTAACACTTCTAACACTCCTAACCCTACCTAACACCCTCTCTAACACTTCTAACATTCCTAACCCTACCTAACACCCTCTCTAACACTTCTAACATTCCTAACCCTACCTAACACCCTCTCTAACACTTCTAACACTTCTAACCCTACCTAGCACCCTCTCTAACACTTCAAACATTCTTAACCCTACCTAACACCCTCTCTAACACTTCTAACACTCCTAACCCTACCTAACACCCTCTCTAACACTTCTAACATTCCTAACCCTACCTAACACCCTCTCTAACACTTCTAACATTCCTAACCCTACCTAACACCCTCTCTAACACTTCTAACATTCCTAACCCTACCTAACACCCTCTCTAACACTTCTAACGTTCCTAACCCTACCTAACACCCTCTCTAACACTTCTAACACTCCTAACCCTACCTAACACCGTCTCTAACACTTCTAACACTCCTAACCCTACCTAACACCCTCTCTAACACTCCTCACATCGATTTAACACACCGTGGCAGTGTTACCATCCTTCTAACATTGTCTAACACTCTTCTAACATTCTCTGATCTTTTATGTGACACTTCTAACATTGCTTTAACGCACCCTGCTAGTTTTAGCATCCTTCTGAAAGTGAGTGAGTGAGTGAGTGAGTGAGAGTGAGTGAGTGAGTGGGTGAGTTAGCATCTAAGAGTGTGTGAGTGAGTGAGTGAGTGAGCATCTAAGAGTGAGTGAGCATCTGAGTGAGTGAGTGAGTCAGCATCTAAGAATGAGTGAGTGAGTAAGCATCTAAGAGTGAGTGAGTGAGTCAGCATCTGAAAGTGAGTGAGCGAGCATCTAAGAGTGAGGGAGTGGGTGTGTGAGTGGGTCAGCATCTAAGAGTGAGTGAATGAGCGAGCATCAAAGAATAAGTGAGTGAGTGAGCATCTAAGAGTGAGTGAGTGAGTGAGTGAGTGAGTGAGCATCTAAGAGTGAGTGAGTGAGTGAGCATCTAAGAGTGAGTGAGTGAGTGAGCATCTAAGAGTGAGTGAGTGAGTGAGTGAGCATCTAAGAGTGAGTGAGTGAGTCAGCATGTAAGAGTGAATGAGTGAGTGAGTCAGCGTCTGTCAGTGAGTGAGTAAGCATCTAAGAGTGAGTGAGTGAGTCAGCATGTAAGAGTGAGTGAGCATCTAAGAGTGAGTGAGTGAATGAGTCAGCATCTAAGAGTGAGTGAGTGAGTCAGCATCTAAGAGCGAGTGAGTGAGTGAGTGAGCATCTAAGAGTGAGTGAGTGAGTGAGTCAGCATCTAAAAGTGAGTGAGTGAGTGAGTCAGCATCTAAGAGTGAGTGAGTGAGTCAGCATCTAAGAGTGAGTGAGTGAGTCAGCATCTAAGAGTGAGTGAGTGAGTCAGCATCTAAGAGTGAGTGAGTGAGTGAGTGAGTCAGCATCTAGGAGTGAGTGAGTGAGTGAGTCAGCATCTAGGAGTGAGTGAGTGAGTGAGTCA
>NC_137010.1:1451100-1458600 GCF_032717465.1 Coenobita brevimanus
TACTTCTCCCTTCGTTTCTGCTATCTACTTCCCTCCCTCCCTCCCTCCCTTCCTTCCTCCCTCCCTCCCTCCCTCCTTCCCTTTTTAAGATCATTTCCTTGGCTATGATTGGTTGTTCAAGTGGCAATTACTGAGTCGATGGTCAAGAGGGAGGGAGGGAGGGAGGGAGAAAGAGGGAGGGAAAGAGGGAGAAGGAGGGAGGGAGGGAGGGGGAAGGAGGGGGAGAGAGAAGGAGGGAGGGAAAGAGAAGGAAGTATGGAGGGTGGGGGGGTGGGGTGGGGAGAGAAATAGAAAGGGGGTAAGTGGAGAGAGGAAAGGGAGAGAGATTGGAGCAGGGAGGGAGGGAGGGAGAAAGGAGGAGAAGAGGGATGGAGGGAGGAAGGAAGAGGAGAGGGAAGGAAGGAATGAAGGAAGGAAGAAGGTGGTTTGGTCAAGAGGGAGAAAGGACGAGAGAGGGAGCGAGTGATAATATGCGTGAGAGTTGAGATGGAAGGAAAGTGGAGTGAAGGAAGGGAGGGAGAGAAAGGAAGAGGGAGGAAGGGAGGAGAGAGAAAGAGAGAGGAATGGGGGAGAGGCAGAGGAAGGATGATTAGGGAAAGGAAGAAGGAGGGAGAGGAGAGGAAGGAAGAGAGAGGGAGAGGAGAGGGAGGAAGAGGAAGGGGTTGAGAAAAAGGAAGAGAAGGGGGGAGGGGAAGGAATAGAAAGGGAGATGAAAGAAAGGAGGAGGAAGGGAGGGAGGAAAGAAAGGAAGAGGAAGGGAGATCAGGGTAAGGAAGAGGGAGGGAGGATGGGGGAGACAAGAAGAGGGAGGGAGGAAGAAATGGGGAGAGAGAGAGAAAGGAAAAGAGAGGGAGGAAGAAGAAAGAAATAGGGAAGAGAAAGGGAGGGGAGAGGAAGAAGTAGGAGGGAGGAAGAGGAAGAAATAGGGAGGGGAGAGAGAAAGGAGGAAGAGGAAGAAATAGGGAGGGGAGAGAGAAAGGAGGAAGAGGAGGAAATAGGGAGGGGAGAGAGAAAGGAGGAAGAGGAGGAAATAGGGAGGGGAGAGAGAAAGGAGGAAGAGGAAGAAATAGGGAGAGGGGAGAGAGAAAGGGAGGACGGGAGGGAGGGAGAGAAAGGGAGGGAGGGAGGGAGAGAAGTGAAGGTTAATATAAATAATTAATGTGTTTGTTGCATTCTTTGAGGTATGGACGTAAGGAAAAGTGAATACACATTATATAACTTGTCTCCACCCTCTCTATCTATCTGTTTATCTATCTGTCTATCTATCTGATCTCGCTCTGTATCTAATCTGTCTGTCTGCTCATCCATCCATCGCCATCTGTGTGTGTGTGTGTGTGTGTGTGTGTGTGTGTGTGTGTGTGTGTGTGTGTGTGTGTGTGTGTGTGTCTGTCTGTCTGTCTGTCTGTCTGTCTCTCTCTCTCTCTCAGTTCAACCCTAAATGTATTTATTTGAGGATTGGAAGGTCAGTACTTATCGAACTGACTTTGAGAGAGAGAGAGAGAGAGAGAGAGAGAGAGAGAGATGGAGGAAGGAAAGGAGTGATGGAAGATAAATGATAGGGAGAAGGAAGGAAGAAGGATGGAAGTATTGAATGACAGTAATATGGAGAGAGAGAGAGAGAGAGAGAGAGAGAGAGAGAGAGAGAGAGAGAGAGAGAGAAGGGGGAGGGGAGGAAGAGACAGTGAAGGAATGAGGGAGGGAGAGAAGAAATAGGTGAGTTTGGATGGGTGGATGGATGGAAGGAAGGATGGATGGATGGATGGAAGGAAGGATGGATGGATGGATGGATGGATGGATGGATGGAAGGAAGGATGGATGGATGGATGGATGGATGGAAGGAAGGATGGATGGATGGATGGATGGATGGATAGATGGATGGATGGATGGATGGATGGATGGATGGATGGATGGATAAATAAAGAAAAAGACGTAAGGAAGGCAGAAGAAAAATGTAAATGGCATCACTCTCTCTCTCTCTCTCTCACACACACACACACACACACACACACACACACACACACACACACACACACACACTGCCTTCCCCTCCCTCATTTGCTTCCTCCCTTCCTCCCTCCCTTCCTCCCTCCCTCATTCTCTCCCTTCTTTTCTCTCTCCCTCCCTCTCGTGACCCAGACGTGATTGATCAGGAAGAGTTGGTCCAGATGTCTCTCTCTCCCTTCCTCTCTCCCCCTCTCTCTCTCTCTCTCTCTCTCTCTCTCTCTCTCTCTCTCTCTCTCTCTCTCCATAAATATGTCTATGCATCCATCCATTCATCTATCTATCTGTCTATCTCTCCATCTATCTGCATCTCCCTCCCTCTGTCTCTCTCCCCCGTTTTCTCTCTCTCTCTCCTTCCCTTCCCTCTTTTTCTCTATCCAATCCCGGGTTCGATCCTCTTTCTGGCCGGCATTTAAGAGGATTTAGTCGCATTTCTCTACACGTGGTGTCCAATTTCCCCACCTTGTTGAAATTACCTACCTACCTGCCTACCTACTTACTTACCTACCTACCTACATACCTGCTTGTCTGACTACCTACCGACCTACCTACCTACCTTGCTTCCTACCTACCTACCTACCTTTTCCCCTATCTCTTTACTGCCTACATACCTCCCTGCCTACCTACCTACCTACCTACCTACCTACATTTTCTCCTATCTCTTTACTACCTACGCACCTCCCTGCCTACCTACCTGTTTGTCTACTTACACCGACACCTACCTTTTTCTGCTAAACCTCACCTTTCCTGCACTTCATGCTTCTCTCTCTCTCTCTCTCTCTCTCTCTCTCTCTCTCTCTCTCTCTCACTCTCTCACTCACTTCCTTCTCTCCTCTTTTCCTTTCCTCCTTTCATCCCACTCTCCCTCCCTCCCTCCCTTCTTTTTTCCTGCCCTTCACTTCCTCCCTATTTCCCTCCCTCCCTCCCTCCCTCCCTTCCCTTACCGTGTCTTCAATTACGCCTCCTTTTTTTCCTGTCTCAGTTTATATATAGATAGATGGAGAGATAAATTTAGAGAGAGAGTGAGAGAGAGAGAGACGGAGGGTGGGAGGGAGAGAGATGGATGGATAGATACAGATAGATAGATGGATAAGTAAACGAATAGATACATGAATGGATAAAGATAGATAGGTAGATAGACATGAATAGACCTAGAGAGAGAGAGAGAGAGAGAGAGGGAGAGAGAGAGAATTAGTAAGTAGGTACGTATGTAAGTAGATGGGCTGGTAGGCAGGAGAGAGAGAGAGAGAGAGAGAGAGAGAGAGAGTCAGCAGCAGTAGGAAGAAGGATATGGTAATTAACCCTGGGAGCTATTTAAAGAGGGTAATTAAGGGGTCATTTACACCAGCACCCCTGTTTTAGAAGATGAGGGGGTGGGGGAGGGGGGAGGAGGAAGGGGAGAGAAGGGGGGTGGAGGGAGGGAGAGGGAGGGTGGAGGGGGAGGGAGTGGAAATAGAATTGAAATACTTAATTGTTGTTGATGTTGTTGGGTTACTCTTCATCATCATCATCATCATCATCAACGTCATCATCATCACCATCATCATCATCATCGTCATCACCATCATCATCACCATCATCATTATCATCATCATCATCATCGTCATCATCATCATCATTACCATCATCACCATCATCATCATCATCGTCATCACCATCATCATCATCATCATCTATATTTTTGTCGCTATTCCTTGCATCATCGAATCATCCAGTCATTTATAACGCCATCAGGAGTACTGTATAGGGGCCCTGGGCTAGGTTACTGATTCCAGGTATTTAAAGAAAGTTAGCCAGTCACTTGCCCCTGAATGGCATTTTGTGAGCTATAGACCCTGAACAATCCTTGAACGTGAACCCTTGCAAACCTCAGTATTAATTCATCTTTTTATATTACAGTATTCTAACTAGGAAGATAGTGAAACCTGGCATGATAGAACCGTAGAGTTTTTTTGGGCCTATATTTTTCTCTTCCAAGTGTCCTTAGCAAATTGTACTCTTTTACTTATTCCCACTCCTTTCATCTCTCTCCCTCCCTCCTTCCTCTCGTCCTGTACGTAGCACTACACCAAGTGAGTGGATGGTAGGTGCTCCCGCCAGACACCAACTACCGAGCCAAAAAATAAAAATAAAAGATAAATAAAACTAATCACCACCAACAACAACAACAAAACAATAACAACAACAACAACAACAACAACAACAACCACTTCCTTTCCTGTCCTAAATTCTCGATCGAAGAAATCCACTTGAACTGCTAATCCCTCTCCGATTCTCGCAAAGGACGGATCCAGCCTGTAATCCGGTAGTATAGTGATGTCTCTGGGGCTTTGAAGGGATCTGGATGGTTGAGTGGATGGTTGGGTGGATGGATGGTTGAGTGGATGAACTGAGCTTGACTGGATGAGTGGATGGTTCATTATCATCACCGTCGCCATCATCATCATCATAATCACCACCACCGCCACCACCACCACCATCATCATCATCATCATCATCATCATCATCATCGTCACCATCATCATCATCATCATCATCATCATCATCATCATCATCATCGTCGTCGTCGTCACCACCACCACCACCACCATCATCATCATCATCATCATCATCATCATCATCATCATCATCACCACCACCACCACCACCACCACATCATCCCACCTAAATATAAGACTACAGTATACCCCTAAAACAATTCTATCTATCTACAATCTATTTTATTGAGCTGAGGGAAAATTGTGCCCTAGAAAAGCGAAGCCTGTGTATGGATCCTGACCTTTTAGGGGGCTTGGTGGCCATTATGTGTTAGTTTCTTTCTTTCTTTTTCTTTTTTTTTTAGGTAAAGAAATGCTTTTTATAAATGGTTGATAGGAGGGTGTGAGAGATGTAGATAGACAGATAGATAGATAGATAGATAGATGGATGGATGGTTAGAAAGATAGATACATAGGTGAATGGATGGTTAGAGAGAGAGATAGATAGATAGGTGGATGGATGGTTAGGTATACAGATAAATTGGATGGATGGTTAGATAGATAGATAGATGGATGGATGGTTAGGTAGATGGATAGATTGGATGGATGGTTAGATAGATAGATAGATAAATAGATAGGTGGATGAATGGTTAGGTAGATAAATAGATAGATGGATTGGATGGATGGTTAAAGATAGATAGATAGATACGGGATGGATGGTTAGATTGATAGATAGATAGATAGATCGGATGGATGGTTAGAGAGTTAGGTGGATAGATAGGTGGATGAATGGATGATCATGTAGATAGATTGGATGGATGGTTAGGTAGATAGATAGAGATATAGATAGATAGATAGATGGATGGTTATGTAGATAGATAGGTAGATAGATAGATTGCCAGATAAATGGGTGGATAGATTAATAGACAGATTGCAAGTTAGACAGGTGGGTGGATAGATAGATAGATCGACAGATAGAGAGAGACAGACAAACAGACAGATAGATAGACAGATAGATAAAAGCAGATAGCAGATAGACTGATTAAAGATATACACACCTAAAGAAAATGATAGATAGATAGATAGATAGAAGGAGAATCAGACAGACAAGGTAATAGATAGCCAGTCAGATAGATAGACAGACAGATAGATAGACAGCATCTCAAGTCAGCGGGTAACCGAAATGACATTGACAATTAAAAATAAATCATATTTTTCTGAATGATTGAGTGACCAAGGCGGGTTATTGAGCTGAGAGAGAGAGAGAGAGAGAGAGAGAGAGAGAGAGAGAGAGAGAGATGATGATGACAGGAAAACGGAAGAGAGAGAGGTACAGAGAGATAGATAGATAGATAGATAGAGAGAGAGAGAGAGATTGTCAGTGAGAATGTGTAAAGGGAATGTATGTGAGAATGTATAAAAAGAATATGTGTGTGTGTGTGTGTGTGTGTGTGTGTGTGTGTGTGTGTGTGTGTGTGTGTGTGTGTGTGTGTGTGCCTAAGTAAGGAGGGTGTTTTAGTGTGTCAATAAACCAATAAGTGAATTCTATACACACATGTGCACATACGGAAGTGCACACATACGTACATCCTCAGTATCATGCAGGGATATATATGGCGGAAATGCACACAGGCATACATAGCCTCGAATACAAACATACATACATACATAAGCCTACATGAATACATACATACAAACAATCACACAAACATACAAGAATATATACACAGATATACACCTAAGCATGCAGACACACACACACACACACACACACACACACACACACACACACACACACACACACACACACACACACACACACACACACACACACACACACACACACACACACAGGGAAGCAAGGCCATGAACATTTAATACTGATGCCAATTTGTACCGGGAAAAATAGTTAATGAAACCGGGCACGGCGAGTCCTAAGAGTTTAATGCATATGAGAGAGAGAGAGAGAGAGAGAGAGAGAGAGAGAGAGAGAAAGAAAGAGAAAGAAAGAAAGAGAGAGAAAGTGAGAGAGACCTATCAGCATTACTAACTACTGTACTTTCGTCCCAACATTTTAAAGATATTGTTTCTTTAATCCCTTGCTCTCTCTCTCTCTCTCTCTCTCTCTCTCTCTCTCTCTCTCTCTCTCTTCTTCCTTCCCTTCTTCTCTCTTTCTCTTCCTCTTTTTGTTTTCTCTTATCTTCTCCCCCTTCCCTCCTTCCTTCTTTCCTTCCTTCTTTCCTTCTTATTCCTACGTCCTATTTCTTCTCTTCCTCCTCCATCCTTCTCTTCTTTCGTCCTTCCCTCCCTCTCTCCCTCCCTCCCTCCCTCCCTTCCTTCTTCCTTCATATTCCCATATTTTCCTCATTCCTTTTCCCTTCTTCCCTCCCTCCCTCCCTCCTTATTCGCATATATTCTTCCTTCCTCCCTCCCTCCCTCCCTCCCTATTCGCATATTCTCTTCCTCCCTCCCTCCCTCCCTATTCGCATATTCTCTTCCTCCCTCCCTCCCTCCCTATTAGCATATTCTCTTCCTCCCTTCCTCCCTCTCTGTCTCCCTCCCTCCCTCCCTCCTTCCTCCCTCCCTCCCTCCCTCCCTCCCTCCTTAATCGCATATTTTCTTCCTCCCTCCCTCTCTCCCTCCCTCCTTAATCGCATACTTTCTTCCTCCCTCCCTCCCTTCCTCCCTCCCTGCCTCCCTCCCCACTTCATAGATTTAACTAAGCCTCCCCTGTGGTGTCGTATCAGGTAGAAAACGGGATTTATACATCAACAAGGTGAGGGTCGCTGGAAATAACGATACAGTAAAGAAAACGGAGATGACGATAGAAAATGAGGAAGGAAGGAAGGAAATAGAAGGAAGGGTGAGTAGATGGTTGATAGATATTACGGTAGATAGGTAGGATGGTAGATAGATAGATAGATATAGCTATACGTATGGTGATAGAAAGGGTAAGATGAGAAGACAGTAAATCTCTCTCTCTCTCTCTCTCTCTCTCTCTCCGTGTGTGTGTGTGTGTGTG
>NC_137010.1:1466100-1468600 GCF_032717465.1 Coenobita brevimanus
AATAATAATAATAATAATAATAATAATAATAAAACAGCCAAAACATTCATCCACAAATGCATATCGCTCACCATCACTAAGAAATCGAGATGAGTAAACTTTTCTAAACTAAAATGGCTGCAGTTTACTTCGCCAAAAGCTCATCAATTCAAACCACGTATCCCAAAATACTGCCCTCAAAGTTTGGGTACAATTTTCCTTCATGATTTTGAGATATTTTGGTAACAGGTCAATTCTGGAACTGTCTCCCTCTGTCTGTATATCTTGCTTCCTACGATCTCCAGTCTTTCAAACGCAATGTGTCCAGGCATCTCGAAATGATCGGATCTTGAATTTGGCTCGCTCTTGTATTTTGTTTTTCTCTTGCAAGGAACGGTTTTTGCGGGCTCACGGCCTTTGGTTCCTTCTTCCTAGCATCACACATACACACACACACACACACACACACACACACACACACAGACGCTGGCGATAGTAATAACGAAGACGATGGCGATGATGATGATGTGATGATGATGATGATACTACTACTACTCCTCTTCTTCTACTACTACTACTACTGCTGCTGCTACTACTACTACTACTACTACTACTACTACTAACTTACAGCCCCCCTCCACCAAACTCCCCTCACCCACAAACCATGCAGATCCACCCAACCCCCTCCCTCATCCTCCCTCTCCCCCTCCCCCACCCTCTCCCTCACTTTGCATCCTTCACCCATAAATTCACCCTCAAAAAAAATAAATAATAATAAAATAAGATAAAATAAAATACTGCAAAAAAAGATTTAAAAAAATATATTAGGTGAAAAAGGATTTATTCTAATTTTGGATGCATCGTAAACTCTCTCTCTCTCTCTCTCTCTCTCTCTCTCCTATTTCTTCGCTTCCCCCTTCCTTTCCTAATTCCTTTTCTCCTTCTGACACGTTTCCTTCCTCCATTCCTATCTCCTTCCCTCCCTCCATTCCTATCTCCCTCCCATCCTCCCTCTCTCCCTCCTTCTCTCCCTCCCTCAGTTCCTTACGTATTCTCTCCCTTCTCCCATCCTCCTCCTTTTCCTTCCTCTTCTCCTTCCTTCCTTCTTATATTCTTTCTCTCCTTCACTCCTCCACTTCCCTCTCGCATTCCCCTCCATCCCTCCCCTTTTCTCTCCTTTCCTCTTTCCGTCTCTCCTTCTTTCCCTCTTTCCATCCTCCTCCCTCCCTCCTTCCCTTCTTTCCTCTTTCCTTCCTTCCTCTCCTCTCTGCCTCCCCCCTCTTTCCCTCCCTCCTCCTTCTTTCCCTCCCTCCCACACCCCTTTTTCCTTCCCTCCCTCACCCTCTTTCCCTCCCTCCCTCACCCTCTTTCCCTCCCTCCCCCACCCTCTTTCCCTCCCTCCCTCACCCTCTTTCCCTCCCTCCCACACCCTCTTTCCCTCCCTCCCCCACCCCTCTTTCCCTCCCTCCCTCACCCTCTTTCCCTCCCTCCCACACCCCTCTTTCCCTCCCTCCCTCACCCTCTTTCCCTCCCTCCCTCATCCCTCTTTTCCTCCCTCCCTCATCCCTCTTTCCCTCCCTCCCTTCCTCCCTCACCCTCTTTCCTTCCCTCCCTCCCTCCCTTCCTCCCTCCTCTTAAATGGTCTCAAATCTCTTGTTTTTCTCCAGTCCCCCTCACTTCCCTTTCCTCCCTCCACTTCCCTTAATCCAGCTTTTTCCTTCCTCCCTCCCTCCCTCCCTCCCTTCCCTTCTCCCTCCCTTCCTCCCTCTGTATTTTCCTCTCTTCGTCCCTTTCCCTCCCTCCCTCCCACTACTCGTACCCCCCCCTCTGTCTGTCTGTCTGTTTCTCTCTCTCTCTCTCTCTCTCTCTCTCTCTCTCTCTCTCCTCGATTTCCTACCTCCTTCAGTTCCTCCCTCCTTTCATGAATACATTCGCTCGCGCTCTCTCCCTTTTTTTCTCCCTCTCTCCATCCTCCTTCATTCTCTCTCTCTCTCTCTCTCTCTCTCTCTCTCTCTCTCTCTCTCTCTCTCTATTCATCTCTCCATCTCACTTTTTCCACTTGCCTAATTTTCACCTCAGACAAAAATGAAGGAAGGAGATGAGAAGGACGGAGGGAGGGAGGGAGGGAAGGAGGGAGGGAGGAAGGAAGTAAGGAAAGAAAGAGGGAGGGAGGGAGGGAGGAGAGGACTGATGGAGGAAGGGGTGAGTTGAAGGAACATGGAAGCAAGAGGAGGAGGAAGGAGGGAGACGAGGAAGGAGGGAGAGAAGGAAGGAAAGAGAATAAGGAAGGAAGTAGGGAGGGAGAGAAGAAGATGAGAAGAAGGGAGGAAAAAAAATGGTAGGAAGGAGGGATGAAAGAAAGTTAGAGAGAGAGAGAGAGAGAGAGAGATGAATTGAAGGAAGGTTGATGGGAGGTTCGGAGAGAGATAAGGAAGGGAGGGAGGGAGGGGGGGAGGAAAGAAGAGAGAGAGAGGGAGGAAAGGAAGTAGGAATGAGGAGGGAGGGAAGGAGGGAAGGACGG
>NC_137010.1:1473600-1476100 GCF_032717465.1 Coenobita brevimanus
AGAGAGAGAGAGAGAGAGAGAGAGAGAGAGAGTAGCCAGTCAAAGTCTTCAAATATTCAGGTTTGAAAGGTGGAGCATTATGAGAAAGATCGATATTAGGGGAGAGAGGGAGGGAGGGAGGAAATAAGGAAGGGAGGGATGGAGGGATGCAGGGAGGGTGAGAGGGAAGGAGGGAGGGATGCAGGGAGGGAGGGAAGGAGAGAGGGATGCAAGGAGGACGAGAGGGAGGGAGGGAGGAAAGGAAGGAGGAAATAAGGAAGGGAGGGATACAGGGAGGACGAGAGAGAAGGAGGGAGGGAGGAAGTATGGGAGAAGGGAGGGAAGGATGGATGGAGGGAGAGAGCAAATAAAGACGGAAGGGAGGGAGGGAGGGAGGGAAGGAGGAAGGGTGGGAATGAAGGAGGCAGGGGGGATGCATGGAAGAAGGAAGGGAGGGAGGGAGGGAGAGAAGCATAGATGGATGGATGGAGGGAGGAGAAAGGAAATAGGGAAGGAGGAATTAGAGGAGAGTGAAGGAAGGAAGGATTGATGAAGGAAGGAAGGAAGTGTACCTTACGTGCTTATTGATCTAACCACTTCAACCATCATTACTACCACAACTACCAACATCCCTACCTCACCTACCACCATTGCTACCACAACTACCAACATCCCTACCCCACCTACCACCATTGCTACCACAACTACCAACATCCCTACCCCACCTACCAACATCCCTACCTCGCCTACCAACATTACTACCACAACTACCAACATCCTTATCGTTACTATCATTACTACCACAACTACCAACATCCCTACCTCACCTACCACCATTGCTACCACAACTACCAACATCCCTACCCCACCTACCAACGTCCCTACCTCACCTACCAACTACCAACTACTGCTACCATTACCACCACAGCTATTGACATTACTACCACAACTACTAACATTACTAACACAACTACTAACATTACTACCACAACTACTAACATTACTACAACTACTACCAACATCCTTATCGTTACTATCATTACCACAACTACCAGCATCTTTACCTTACCTACCAACATTACTAAAACTATCAACATTCGTACCTTACCTACCATCATTACTACCACAACTACCAACATCACTACCTCACCTACCAACTTTACTATCACAACTACCAGCATCCCTTCCTCACCTACAAACATTACTATCACAACTACCAACATCCCTGTCACCTACCAGCACTACTACCACGACTACCAACATCCCGAGTACTACCACAACTACTAACACCCCTACCTCACCTGCCATCATTACTACCACAACTACCAGCATCCCGACCTTACCTACCACCATTACTACAACCATCAACATCCCTACCTCACATACCAACATTACTACCACAGTTACCACCATTACAACCACAGCTACCAACATTAGTACCAACTTACCAAGAACACTGTCCCAACATTACTACCACAACTACTAACATTACTACCACAACTACTGACATTACTACCACAACTACTGACATTACTACCACAACTACTGACATTACTACCACAACTACTGACATTACTACCACAACTGCTACCATTACTACCACAACTACTAACATTACTACCACAACTACTGACATTACTACCACTACTGCTACCATTACTACCACAACTACTAACATTACTACCACAACTGCTACCATTACTACCACAACTACTAACATTACTACCACAACTACCACCATCTCTTAAATACAGTGGTAAAAAATAAACGACTTTCAATAATTATGCTAGATTATGAGAGAGAGAGAGAGAGAGAGAGAGAGAGAGAGAGAGAGAGAGAGTTTCACATCGTTAAGTGTACTGTGTGTAAGTCTATCAGTGTGTGTGTGTGTGTGTGTGTGTGTGTGTGTGTGTGTGTGTGTGTGTGTGTGTGTGTGTGTGTGTGTGTGCAAGTGTTTCATCGGAAAATATTACGGTCGGTGAAGAGTTCGACGTAATATGAGAGAGAGAGAGAGAGAGAGAGAATAAGAACAATACGTGAGGACTAGTCTGATTTCTTGTACTGTTATATGTGAATAATAATAATGATACTACAACTACTACTACTACTACTACTACTACTAACACTGATAATAATTACAACAGTAGTAATAAAAATAATAATAATAATAATAATAATAATAATAATATTGATCAGATGATAATGATTAATAATAATAATAACAGCAGCAGCAGCAGTAACAACAACAACAACAACAACAATAATAATAATAATAATAATAATAATAATAATATTCATCATAATAAATTTCCCGTAAATTTTCATATGTTGGTTTGTACTTTCATTCTGCTTTTCATGCAGAATTTAATATTACAGCCACCTCTCTCTCTCTCTCTCTCTCTCTCTCTCTCTCTCTCTCTCTCTCTCCCTCTCTCTCTCATCCTCCCCACGAACACAGGCTGAGAGAAGTTAATTTGATCCCTTTAAAAAGCAGGTAAGTGAGCGCTTTAAAAGGCTGCAG